>NC_134583.1:95281830-95511830 GCF_037038515.1 Microtus pennsylvanicus
GCTGGACTAGCATGAGGGCAACAGAGTTATACATAAGCACCACGTGTTGACAGGAGCCCCAGAAAGAGCCTACAGAGGTGACCTGGCCCATTAAGGCTTGGCTCATTTGACAGTGAGTGGCTACAAACCCACAAAAAGACGTATCCAGACTAATAAAACTTCTGAACAGATATGGAATTGTTGTGCAAGGCCTCTTGTTTGTTCCTGACTACTCAGCCCTGAAATAGTCACACAGAAACCATATATATTATTTGCAATACTGTTTGGCCAATAGCTTTAGCATATTCCTGGCTAACTCATATCTTAAATTTACCCATCTCAACTCATCTGTGTATTACCGCAAGGCTGTGGCTTACCGGGTAAAGTTCCAGCATCTGTCTCCAGTTCTGAAGAAAAATAAAATGGCTATATAAATTGCTAGAAAAATATAAATAAATCATTTGAAAATAACAAGGTGAAGTCTTTAAAGAGATAGTAAATTAATATGGTGTGGGATGGCCTTCTGTATGCTGAGAATATGTGTTGCTTTTATTGGTTGATGAGTAAAGCTGCTTTGGTCAATGACAGGGGAAAATGTAGCTAGGCAGGAGAAGCCAAAAATGACAGGAAGAAACAAAACAGAATCAGGAAGATATCAGCAGTCATTGGAGAAGTAATACACCAGAGCATTACTGGTAAGCCATGGGGCATGTGGTAATACACTGATTATTTGAAGTGGGTAAATTCATGTGTGTAGCTATTGAGTAAGGAGCCTGAGCCATTTTGTAATTAATACTAAGCTTTAGATTGGTGTAGATGGAAGTTTCTGTACTGTCCTGCCCCACAGCCATTCAGTACCAAAGTGATACACAGAGGCTTATATTAATTACATGCTGTTTGGCCTATTAGCTCAGATTTATCATTAACTAGTTCTTACAACTTAAATTAACCCATAATTTTGATCTATGCTTATCCATGTGACTTGGTACCTTTATTCAGAGCAGCATCCTCATCTTGCTTCCTCTGTGAATGGCTGGTAACTGCTCTCTGCTTTTCTCCCCATAATTCTCTTAATCTGGTTGCCCCACCTACACTTCCTGCCTGGCTGCTGGCCAATTAGTCAGGCTACTTCTGCTGACTGGAGCCACTGGTAATCTTTGAAGGACCTCGAGAAAATTAAGGATTATTGTCAAATACTCACTGGAGCATTTTGTGAGGCTGGATCATCTCAGCCAGCATACATGAGGCTGTTCTATATGTAGAACTCAGAAGAAACTGTAAGAGTTTGGGACATGGAAGGCAGGAGAGAAACCTCTAAATACAGTAATATAAAAAGAAAAAGCCATGTAAAGATAGAAAGTGCAATCACACAAAGTATCTTTTTCCTATAGAGTGTTTTATTAACTTTAATTTTTAAATGCTAATGAGCAAAAAAGGACAGTTGCTGAGATACATTGATTTGTTTAAAAAAACTGATGAATTAAACCAGTTTATATATTTTAAGAACATCTTAACTACTGAATGGAAGTCAGAATATTTATTATATTGGTGGAGAGGTTATAACATTGTTTCCACAGAAAACAAAAAGTTATGGTTTCCTCAAAATCAATGAAGATCAGATTTGACCGGGGATATCTCCTGAAATCTTGACTGTAGACATGAAGAAAGAAACCAAGAAAAAATATGACAGGACACATATATGCTGAGACTTTCACATGGGAAGAACTCTGAGACTAGGTGACATATAATAAATCTTGTTTGCTGCAGACTCCTTATGATACTTTGGTTTTGCAGTTCAAATGTACTTATAACGGTGGTAGATGCCTTGTATCTACTCAAACAGAAGAGAAAATCATGTTTAACTGACTTTTGCACACTGAACATTACATATTTAGTTAATACAGATAAATAGATTATCTTTAAAAATCTCTGTGTTTCAGAAGAAAAGTACCAGACACTAATGAAGACAAGACAAATGACAAGTGATTCTTCCTCTCAAAATGCCTCTGCTTCTATTTCCTCAAAATTCTCCAATCAGCAAACCTTCAAAGCAGCTAGTAAAGATGGACAAGTCTCACAGACTACTCCAGCCAAGAATTCAGTTAAGCCCTGAATTTTCCCATTATACAGAGATTAGACAATAAATTATAAATCTAGCTATCTCGGGACTTGGCCGTTATCCCAATTTTCTAAAGATCCCCTAAAGATGGCATCACCCTCAGACAACAAGAAATAATTGTTGTGGGTACTCAATTGTTTTAGTCAATAACTTCTGAGGTGACTTTCATGGGCACATTTTTCTCTGGAAACATGACTGGATAAAATGAAGAAGGGTTGCACACTCTCTCTTGGGTGGTAAGAGTTGGACTAAGCCTTACAGATGATACTCATAGCCCTTTGGAGAATGAGGGGACAACAGCAACTGGATCAGTAGCATCTTCCTTGTTCTGTATTTGTAAGCTTGTTTTTCCATTGTACCCCTTAAAAATGTGCTAAATAGAGCTTTGTGTGTTTTCACTTCACTTGGTTGCTTATGGCCTAACACCATATGGTCCCTTGCAACTAGTCTACGTAGCCTGTGGGAGTCATTTGCCTCACACCACTGTCAGCATTTTGGCCCCATTTCCCTCACCAGCTGCTGTTCTGATTGTACTGAACTACCTAACTGCTGTTTGGCTCATGGAAGCCTACCCTAGGACGCTTCCAACATTTCAAAACTTGTTAACAGAGTCCTTCCCAGCACTCATCCTGCCTAACCTTTTTTTTTTTAAATTCTGACTCTGAGTGGTACATGCCTTTAGCCCCAGCACTCAGGAGGCAGAAGCAGGCAGATCTCTATGAGTTTGAGACCATCCTGATCTATGGAGTGAGGTCTAGGATAACCAAATCTATACAGAGAAACCCTATCTTGAAAATAAAAAAAAAGGATATAAACAACAACAACAAAAAATTTCCTGTTCTGGAACTGCAAGAGACATGCAATACCTTTGGGCATTTTTAGCCAAAGTATGCAAGAATGCATCATGGTATAATCACCCACATTGCACTTCTGCCTCCCACATTTAGTTCAGTCTGGTGTATACCCTTCTCATCCAGTGTCTGTGTTCTGCAGCTCTGGTGTCAGAAACCCACCAGCATTCAGGCCTCAGTTCAGTGGGCAGTTCCTTCAGGCTCTAGGAGCACCTTACAGGTATGCTGCTTAGGCACAAACCTACCCTGCTCCCAACTGCCTGCAAGCATCCTGCCTCCAGGGTCATCCTTAGCACCACTAGTTCTGGCCAAGGAGAAACTGTGACCTATTCAAACCATATTTTAAACAGCTCACCAGTCACTGGGCCTGCATGCCAGATATTTCCACCTTTATGCATCACACTTGGTTTTAAATTACCCAGTCCTGTAAATTAATGGCCTGTGTGTACCATTTGTTGCTGGTAGACAAATTATTGTGGGAGACTGCTTATTTGTTTCCTGGCCACCCAGACTCCCAAAATAATCACACAGAAATTTTTACCAATTGCAATACTATTTGGCCAATAGCTTAAGCATCTTTCTAGCTTGCTCTTTTATCTTAAATTAACACATTTCTATTGATCTATATATCAGCACATGACTATGGCTTACCAGCAAGTTTCCGGAGCATCTGTCTCCTGAGGGGGGACTACATGACTTCTCTCTGACTCCCCATACACTCTCGATCTTCTATCTGCTTGGAATTTCTACCTTGCCCTATTCTGCTAATCCACTGGCCAAAACAGCTTTATTCATCAACCAATAAGAGCAACACATAGACAGACAAATGCCCCACACCAAACTTTGAGCTGGTTCCCAGTGCTAGACTGAGTCACACCTCCAAGTACATATATGTTCCTGTGCCCTGAGTCACCTGGCCTCACCCCTTCTCAAATCACAGGTTCTGGACCCACTGCTCTGCATACAGATGCTCATTCTAAACAAATTTGTTTTTTTTAAATAAACATTTCCCAAAGGAGAAGTCTGCTGTGGCCTGGGGCTATAATTCACTTCTTCTCCATCACCCTTCTAACTCTTCCTAGTACCAGGTAGCTCACGAGTACCAGGCTAGGGGTTTGCCTGGGAGAGTCTTTAATTCACAGGATGGTCAACTCTGGGAGCCTGAATGAAATCTGAGTCAGCTTGAGCTGGCCTGCCTTGACACCACACCTATGCCATCTTCTGGCCAAATATCATTATTAAATTATAAAATCTTCACATGAACCAGCCATCTGAACATTGGTTCCACCTGCTAATCAACCAAGGCTATCATACCTATGACAATCTTCTGAGGATTTTAACTGAGGTAAATTACTTGATAACTTTAAATTTTGAACAAGTAAATATTTAAAAGTTTACAGATATAAGCCCTTTCCATGCAAAGGACAGGAAATATTATTATGCAGTAAATTAAAATGCTTCTCACTTTTGATTTCTGATATTGACAGAGTGCTAGAAGAGATAGGAACAGCCTAGCAGGAATATATATATATATATATATATATATATATATATATATATATATATATATATATATATATAATTGTTATTAGTCTGGCAATTCATATCCTTAAAAACTAGTTTGAAATCAATGATAAAAATGAGAAACTGACTAAAATAATACAGACCTTTCAATAAGTTAATGATAAATTGTTGCGGGAGCTCCTCCCACTCCTTCAGCCAATAGCCGCTGAGATACCAGCCCATTGGGGGCGTGGTCTCTATCCCTTTAAAAAAGCGGCCACTTCCCTCTCCTCTCTCTCTTACGACTAGACTCCCTTCCTGATTGTGCAGAGGGCTGTTGTCTGGGACGGTGATCTGTAAGTTTTTTCCCCTTTAAATAAATAATCATTCTATTAATCATAATTCCAAACTGGTGTGGGATTGTTGTGACTTACACCTTCGCCTTCAATAAATTAACTAACAAAACACAGACCGTGGACCATGGTAATGAGAAATTGGCAGAAAGAACAATAACTTTAGAAAGTAATATTCAAGACATATAGATAAGCTCAGGCCATATTATACAGTAATTATACATATTATACAGACATATTTTTACCAATAACTTATCAAATCCAATGACTTTTTAAAGTAAAGGTTTTTAAACCAAAATCCAAGATTTTTTAGTGTTATTGCTTTGTGAATGAGTGACTGTCCATTGCTGTAGATTTTTAACTGTAGCTGATTTCCCTTCTGTTACATATTTGGGAATTAAGTCCCATAGTTAAGTGTTGGGCCAATATTATCTCAGGGTCTGTACCGTGAGGCCTATAAGGCAGAAAAATGCCTGGCTCAAGTTCATGACCTATACTTCGAGGCCTGTAGAACAGAGAAAAGCCGGGCTGGAGTTTGAGTAAGGATGAGACAGCAAAAACTAGGTAGATGCCTCTCCAGCCAGATGGAGAGCTTGGCTGACTCTCATTGATTGGAGGTACCCCCATATCACACCATGTTACTTACATCTTTACATTGTTTAGTGATATTCATTTTAACAGTTCACCGAAAATCCCATACATTCTCTGGGTGCCTATTTAAACAGAGTAATCAATAAAGCCCTCAGAATTCTTTGGTAACAAGGGGATATATTGACAATCACTGAACTACCTTCTTCTGGGAGATGAAATCTATGAGGCAAGACTCTAGGTGACAAAGCAATTTGCTCCTTCTGCCGTTTTGTTTGTATGGTCTACGAAGGCTCAATCCCATAGGAGCAGTCTCCATCACTGTCTTCTCATACCTGTTCACAAGAGTAGTCAGCCACCATATTCTAGGTTCGGTGTTTTACAGGCACACCTGAGGAGACAGACCTACTCTATACCCTTCTCTTTTCACAATTGGAGGTAAGAGAAGTCTTTTTCTATCTTTCAGTTTGCAAACTTTACTATTAGAATAATGATGAATTTATGAATAGATTCTAAGATGTCAGAAATACTTTAGCCCAGGACACAATGTTATTCTGAATTCACTTAACAGTCTAGTTGCTTTGACTAAAATATTAACCACCAATATTTAATATTAATGTAGTAAATATCTATATTTCATAAATTTGAAGTTTAATAGAAATCTTATCCTCTTTGTAAAGTTGATATTGTTAATACCATACTTAAAACAGATACAAAAATTAGAGAAGACATGTATTATCCACCTTCATAGGTTTCATGCATCAAGCCAAGTGTTAGCAATCTGATGTTTCTCTTAGTACAACACCATTAAGTTAATATTAGTTTTACATCTTCAAGCACACAGAGTTATTTATGTGAAATCGTCTTCCCAAAGGATCATCTTGTTATTAGGAGAGTGAGTGTCTAACTGAGGACTTCTAAATATCAAATCCATAACCTCATGTTTTATGTGACATTAATTCGACTCTATCTGTGTGCTGTTCTAGCCTAGATTATCAAATTTGCAAGAATATTCAGACATAACCATCCTCAAATCATTCTTGTTCATTGCTGTTGTGTATTTATGAATGCAAGATGAAAAGGAACATGTTTCAACTATGAACAAATTCGAACTGTGATGTTAAAAGTACTGAAATAAATGATAAAGAATACTGGGGAATAAAGGAATAGTTATAGTGTCTGAAGTGTTTCTGTAGAGGAAATATGCCACTGTTTAGAAGAGACATATTAGACAGAAGTCACAAAGAATCCAGTTACAGTTTATCATATAGCGAATTTCAGAGAATTCTACCTTCTAATACTGAAGCAAGAATTGGACATTCTAATCGTACATTAAGGATGTCCTGATGTACAGAATCTCCTTAAGTTTCAAATACCTGATGAAAATCATACAAATTTCTAATGTCCCTTTCAAGACTAATAATCTATAACCTCTCACACTTCTCATGTGAATATTTAATTAACTACATGATTAAGATGACATAGTTTTCTGGATTTCAATAAAATTCTCATATCACATCCATAAACATTAGGCTAGCCTGTGGATGTTTGCTTATTGCAGACCAAACTACTATATGCTTAAGTAATAAAATGTTTCTCATGGTGCATCTCAAATATAGATTGTAAGCCATTTTTCATAATAATCTTGGAAAAGTATTTTACTATGAAGTAGTCATGAAAGTGGAAACAAAAATTAGTCATATCTAAATGAATGCTTAGCTCTCCAGTGTACAACTATTTTGTGAAACTTTACTCATCATTCCCCTCGGTGTTGTAACAGGCAAAAATATAAATAAAGCAGATAATTGCCCTTGATCTTACTGATGATTATGAGGTTATGTTTTACTGTTTCTCTTCATATAGATTCAAATTGATATTGCAGATCACTACCCCACTTAAATTTGCAATAATTTTTTTACCTACGCATAATTGTTCTTTCAATTTTTCAATTAAGAAATTTAAATTCAGAGAAATTCCAGATTTCCTAGCATGATAGAGATAGTTGGTCTTAATTTCATACTTACACAATACCCTTCATCTTGATAGTGTTGTGAAGTGTCAGAAGTGCTATCATGAGAAAATATTGGAAATATTTTTGAAATTCAGGACAATAAAATGGATCAAATAGAAACCATTTAATGCCCAACAGGAATGTGACATTAGCATGGCTTTCTGTAAATGACTTTTATGCTTAAAAGGAGTATTTGTAAACAATATTTTTTAAGAGACTATATTGGCTAACTGCCAGTATCAAAATTTCATAATTTGAAATAAGATTATAGGAAACCTTTCTTCAGTCTTATTAAATACATGTTGGTTAATGAAAACGTGAAAGGGACACGCCTTATAAGTTCTGCCTATTTATTGAAATTTTGGAGTGAGTTTATATTGTTTTGTTCTGCTTTGCCTTTTGAGGAATATACATTTCCCCTCTGGATTTCACATTCATTATGGAAAATGAAGGGAAATATGGGAAAAGATTCTAGATCGATATTCTGCAATTCTGTGCAAACTCACAGAAAGTTTTCTTAAGTCTTCATTAGTTTTGTTCATGTCTTAATGTTTTAGGGGAATGACCTACTGTAAAATACAAATATCTTCCTTATCTGATAAGCTTAGAGAATTCATAAAAGGAGGCCATGATATTTTGTATCTAGTTGAGTCACTGTCAAATCTAACTTGAAGACTTTGCTCATGACTATTCCTCCCATAACCTGTCTTGCTTCTTTCTTTCCATCTTAATTTTCCATTGTATGATGATTTGTGTGTATAAAATTCACGTGTCACTGATTTAATGTCTCAAAAGACAGTAAAGTATATATACATATATGTGAAATTTATAAAAATATTATATGAGGGAATAATGGATGAAATTCTTCATGTATACTCTTGAATGATTTTTGACTCAAGAAATCCTTGATAATTGATAATGTGTTTACAGAAAGAATTTAATTGTTACTCCATGCCCACTGAAAATAACTTTCTGGATCTCCCCATTTCCTCTGGTGGTTTTGGTTAATAGTTTCTCACTCCCAAACTATTTCCAGGTAGACATTAACATGTAGATTTACATGGGACCAAATTTTGTAAAAATAGACAAATAAAAGGTATAGTCTGTCTCTCACATCTAAATATATTTTTAATTAGTAAAATTAAATCATTATCTGTAAGGTAAATATATCGCTCATCTGACATGTATTATTTTCCATTCTAAAGAAAACACCTGTGGACTCAATGACCTGGGAGAACCACTCAGTATTGATGGAGTTTGTGTTCTTAGCCTATCCTAACTGCCCAGATCTACGTACCCTCTGCTTCATTGGAGTCAGCCTGGCTTATGCATTGATCATCTCCGGAAATGTCCTCATTGTGATATCTATACAGACAGAAGCCCGCCTACATACACCCATGTACTATTTCCTGGGTAGCCTCTCAGGGATAGAACTATGCTACACTGCAGTGGTGGTACCACACATCCTGGCCAACACCCTATATTCAGAGAAGACCATCACTCTGCTGAGCTGTGCCACTCAGATGGTTTTCTTCATTGGACTTGGTAGTGCTGACTGCTTCCTCCTGGCTTCCATGGCCTATGACAGATATGTCGCCATCTGTCACCCCTTACAGTACCCTCTCATCATGACTATAACATTTTGTGTACGCTTGGTTGTGGCTTCTGTGGTCATTGGCTTGTTCCTGTCCTTACAGCTTGTGGTCTTTATCTTCTGTCTTCCATTCTGTCAGGCTAGAGGCATAGAGCACTTCTTTTGTGATGTCCCACCAGTGATGCGTCTTGTGTGTGCCACAAGTCATATCCATGAGCTCTCTGTGCTAGTGGCAGCCACACTAGCCATTGCTGTACCTTTCTTTTTCATTGCTACCACCTATGCCTTGATAGTAACCGCTGTGTTCAAACTCCACTCAGCATCTGGTCGGCGCAGAGCCTTCAACACCTGCTCCTCTCACCTCACTGTGGTGCTGTTGCAGTATGGCTGCTGTGCCTTCATGTACCTGCGCCCCAACTCCAACTACCACCCCAAGCAAGATCAGTTCATCTCCCTGGTATACACACTAGGAACCCCATTCCTCAACCCCCTCATTTACACTCTGAGGAACAGTGAGATGAAAGGAGCCATAGGGAAAATTCTTACCAGAAATTATCTCTCCCAGAAACTGATAAGATAGAAAAATCCAACAAAATGCAATTTAGTCCTATCTAAAGCAAGTCACTGTGTTCTACAAAAGTATTGTCTCAGGCTGATTTTGAAATGATGTTCATGGAAACAATAAACATAAAGCACCTTAATGTTTACCTCCATGTGGTGATATTGTTCTCTATGTGCTTCTTTAAGACTGGGTGATTAGTCTTGTAAGAAAGACATAAACAAGTACATGAGACGATAATAATGCTAACTGGCCAGTATATGACTTTATATAGGAAAAATTTAGTCTATTGTGCAAGTTTTTGATAAAACGATAAAATTACAGCGGCACTTATGAATCAGGGAATGATTGATTGTAGGGAGCCATTATCAATTAGACACCTGAAAAAGAAAAACAAATACATTGTTATCAGAAAAATCATTGGAAATTGATTCAAAAGGGAATTTGTTCCAGGAATGGTAACTTTAAGTGGTATAAAAAAATCTTTTAACCAATATGATGACAGCAAGCGAAACAAGGGAGGGCAGTACTATAACTTCTGTGTCTGTTGCTCAATCCTGTAATGTGAAACACAAGTGGATGTATGAGAGCCTGCTACCACGAAGTCATTCTCTTGACATACAAGCTTGAAGAAAGGGAATTTGAGGCCTTGCAACAAAATGAACTAAGTTGTTTATTTTACATAAAAGAACATTCTCTAATAAAATATTGATTAAACAATACTTCACTTTTTCATTAAGGAATGTAATTCAGCTTTACCTTTGTCTTAAAATTCTATGTATTATTAATGTTACAATTAAATGTTTATGGTATTACAAATGTAGAAATAAAACACATAGCATATAATATACATACCTATCAACATATTTTATATTAATCTTCAGAAATATTTGCTTTTGTAATAATAGGAGTATTTATGGGTAGAAAGATGCAACAGGGCCAATATTTTCAAAAAACTAGTATTAGTAAATTGTCCTAGACAGTGTAATTTCTCCATCATCAATGGAGATAGTTAGCTGCTAGTTCTTAGCAGCTAAGTATTCAGTTAGAGTTGATGTTGTACAGTAAAGGATTCTACGGTGATGTCTTTTCCTTTCCCCATTGTGTGTGCTATATACAATTTAAATAGGGAAGTAGTGATAATTACAAGTTTTTAGCAAGGTTGATAGTTCGCAGCATTGAGATGTTTTCTGTGACACAGTATCTGACTGGTTGGAAGTTCCACATGACTTTGGAAGAAATCCTGTGGATTACAAAAGGCTTCTTTGATTTTCAGGGATTTTAAGCTGGCTAATAGTACATTGTTTGGATATTGTTTACATTTGGTTATGGAATTTGGATTTAGAGGCTGGGTCTTACTATGTAGCATGGGTTCACTTAAAATTTCCTGTCTTTTTGCTTCAGTCCCCAAAGAACTGAGAATATACACATGAGCTACCATTCTTAAGAAATAGTATGGTTTCAGTTTGAAATGTGTTTGTATAGTTTGTCTATGGTCAAAATATGCAACTGTCATTGTAGATTTGTCCTTTCATATCATTTCCTGTTTTTATTTTTATTTTTGTGCCAAGAAACAGATCTATAATATCAATTTCATGCCATGTATTTTATATTGTTTAATTTTGAGATTGTAATTTAATTACATTTCTCCCTTCTCTTTCCTTCCTCCAAATACTCCAATGTTTCCCTCCTTTATCTTTCAAAATGATGGGCTCTTTTCACTAATTATCATTGTATGCATACATGTATTTTCATATACACATATCTATCTATCTATCTATCTATCTATCTATCTATCTATCTATCTATCTATTTGTGTGTTGTTTCTGTGTTTTGAAAATTTGTAATAGGATTTAAACATGTCAAGCACACTTATGTCTTGCTGAAGTAGCAATTTACCATTAATCAACATGTCTTTTCATTTTTAATTTATTGAGGATTTTATATAGTAAAATATGGCTACAAAGTTCAACTTCCTTTATACGCTCCAGTCACCCATCTTATTTATACCATCTTATTTGTTGTTTAACCTACATTGTCTTATACTTGTCCCAGCTGTGTGCATTTAGTATATTACACAGAGAAAGACAAATAGGCTGTGGGGGAGCACAAAGAAAGGAATAGGAGAATAATGGCGGTGTTTTGCCATATCACAAATCTTAAGAATGATGACAGTAGCCAGGCTATGGTGGTGCATGTCTTTCATCCCAGCATTTGGGTAGCATAGCCTTGATCTTTGTGAGTTCAAGGTCAGCCTGGTCTACAGAGATAGTTTCAGGACATCCAGGGCTACACAAACACTTTCTCCAAAAAAGAATGATAACAATGGTGTTGGTAGCAGTGTTGGTGGTGTTGGTGGTGTTGGTGGTAGCAGTGGAGGTCATGGTAACTAATATTTATGATTATGGTGGAAGTGATGATTGTGGCTATGTTGTGGTAGCAATGGCAGTAATGAAGCTAGAGATAGTAAAGAACATTTGTATTGTTTATTACCAATACCTTTTAAAAGCTTGTGTTTTGAAGCATTTTAATCCTTGCAAATGTTTTAGGAGGCTCAGACTACTGTTATCCTCAATTTATAGATAGGGGGACTGATATAAATAGAAACTATAAATTTTTTCAAAGTAATACACTAGTAGAATGAATAAGCTGGACTACAAATAGGCAATGTTGCACTTACACACATGAATCTCCTCACTCTTGAGACTCCCTGCTGCTCCGCATGTTACAGCAAGAAAGCTGTTGAGGAGCAGCAGGGAGGGTACACAAATATAATGTTAATAGCATCCATAATAAAGAACATGATTTCAAACATGTGGGAAGAGGTGAAAAGAAACAAATAAGAAAACATATGATTATGCTAAGAGTTAGGGTAAAGTTATCAGTTCTAATAAATGCTTTGAAGATTAGAGAAATCTGTGTGGAGAGATGGTTTTGTGAGTAAGAGCAGCCCTTGCCGTGAAAGCATGAGGAACTGTGTTCAAATTCCTAGAACTCATGTCATAATCTGGCATGCTATGCATGCCTGTAACCCTAGTGCTGTGGGAGGTAAAGACAGAAGGATTTCTGGGGTTCTTTGACATGAGCATAGCTCCAGGTTCTTATCAAGTGAGCGAAGTAGAAGAGGATATTTTCTATTCTTCTCTGGCCTCCACAATGTCACTGAGAGTGAGAAAAAAATTTCAAAGAATCAACAGAAGGAAACTTGATTAAGAAAGGATAAAAAAGGAATAGCTTGCCAAATACTACAAAATAATGACCATTTAAAAATACTTTACACACTCTGCTTTTGACAAAAACCACAGTTCATTGCATTCAAAATCTAACCGACTTATGGTGTTAATGGAGTACAATATCTCCCACCAAAGGTGAGAATGTACACTTATGAACTTCCTTATGGCATGAGGATGACAATTGCCACATGCTAGAACCAAAAATAATATCTCGGATCTCCAGGAAGTCTGGGCCAGTGTTGGGTAAGTATGTTACACATGCTTAGAGGTCTGAAGCAGGAATGGGTATCTGTCTTCAGAAACTCTCTTGGGATATCTTACCTGGACCCTAAATCCATCAATTCCCTGTTGGGTGTCAGACAGGAATTACAGATCCCTGCCTGGAATCCCAAGGGAACAATTTGTATAGTGACCACACTGAAAAGTTTCTCCTTAACCTCTGTCTTTTTCTAGATGTATTAAGTTTAAGGGATACCACCAGGGATTTGCCTCTTCAGGGGCTCGTTAATTTTGGAGAGATTCCATAAAGGACACTAAGAGGTCTGACTAGATCAGTCAAGAATGGACTCATCAATTATATCAGAATCTATTCTATGTTATTGAGGAAGATATACGTCTTCTCAGAACTTAAAACTTGATTATTTTTTAATTTTATCATTCTCATGGATTTCCTTTTCACTCAATTCTACCCCAACCACTGATTTCTAAGGAATCACTTTTCTCCTGATTGTCAGAATATGAAGAACACTTCCTACTGTCACAGTGACTTTAAAAAGGCATCATGCCCTCTTCTTATTCCATCTCTAAGATTTTAACCCAAAACCTTGTGGACTATCATTCTCTATTCACCCGTTTGAAGACTGCTGAAGTTTCTTTAGAGATCCTTTAATCATATGTGGCAGTAACACCTCAGCAGCAAAATCAACTTGTATTTGGTGAGTTTCCTTAGACAGCAAATGGAATGAAATGAATTTGAAACCGGTAAGGGAGTATGTAAAAGACTCCATTTCCTTCATAGTAATTTTCTTCCAAAAAATAATAAAAAATACAATTTCTACAATGCTTATAACTGAAAGTGAACAATCATGAATGTCAGATTAAAATATGGACCACAAATGAGTTGTCAAAATATACATTAATTGCATTTATAGACATGGAGCCCAGAACTGTGATGCATGATTGAATTTTCTAGGACCACATAAATGATAAGGTCAGATTAAATCTTGGATCATCTGCATTTTTGGTATATCTTTGAAACATGAAAAGTCTTATGTAAGAATTATAAGTTCCATGTTGAAATGTTATGTTAGATTAATCGCACCATTTTCTAACAAACTAATATCATGATAATATGTACTGTAAATCTTTAAAAAATAGAAGGCAATGTTTTCAAATTGACCACTATACTTTTCATTTCCAAAGAAAGGTAGGGAATTCTTGTTCTAAACTACCTAATTTAAACTGAATGGTGATGGTCCACACCTTTAATCTCAGCACTTAGGAGACAGATGCAAGAGGATCTCTGAGTTTGAAGCCAACCTGGTCTAGAGAGAGTTCCAGGATGGCCAGGGTTACAGAAAGATACCCTGTCTCAAGGAAACCAAAAAAGGAAAGGAAAAAAACAGAAAAGAAAAAAAGGAAGAAAGGGAGAAAGAAAGAAAGAAAGAAAGAAAGAAAGAAAGAAAGGAAAAAAGAGAAAAAGAAACAATTTAGAATTTAGCTCCCAGAGTCTTTAAATTTCTCTATTTTAATTTGTGTTTTCTTATGAAGATAAGTTTAGCAACAATGACTTTTTATTTTTTCAGTTGTGACCAAGACTTGAGTTAATAGTTTAGACTCAGATTGTTTGTCTGTTTTATTTGCTGGTAAGTTGTAATGGTCAGGCAGTTGAGGTAAGGATAAGCTTACCAAAATGTTCACAAATGGCATACCTGTCACCAGAGTAGAGGAAATATGATGATCAGGGAAATGCTGCAATGTACAGTCTTTATTGGTGCAACAAATACTTCAAAATTTTATTTTTGCACTTTCCAGTGTCCATTGATCAGTGGATCAAGGAATAATCAGTGATCTCACCTGAGTTTAATATACTATGTATATCAGATAAACATAAACAGAATAACCATTGGTAAGGAAGAAGTAATAGTCTGTGTAGTCTAAAGTAATTATAGCATAACTGGGTCGTAGAGAACATCACTTAATATTTGCTTTTAAATATGGTTTAAAAGTTGAAATTAACAAATGAATAACATTTAGCTCAAACAAAACCAAATAAACAGGTAGAAATATAAAAATGCTCAGAACACATAGCCTATGGCCTTGTGGAATTTAATATAACAGTAACTAAAATGTTTATCAAACTAGCTTTGACAGAAATGGATTACATCAAGCATCAGACTCTCAAGAGGCAATACAGACACTTATAAAAAATGTATTCTTTATATGAGGATGATGGCAAGGTTGTGATGGTCTCCATAAACAGTCTTCATGAAAGTCATAGAATATTAAGGATGAAAACTGCAAGCAGTGGGTTTTCAGAGACTGTTAAATATTGGAGAAAAGTGTTTGAATTTCACACAGAGACATATGTGCATGCACAAATATGTTTTAAAATCCTTTGGTAGTGATTTTCAGAATGGTCAATATCAAATTTTCCAATCAAATTTGGATTTATATGAAGCTTTTAAGGCATGGCCATACCTTGACTATGTGTGCTCTTTTTTTTTCTTTTTTCTTTTTTGCAGTCGCTCTATTGAGATTTGTTCTGGCAGGCATCAGACTCCAAACATCCATCTCTTACTTGATGCACAGAAAGGATCTGTTATGAATCAGATTATGACTGTCTTTCCATCCATTGATGCAATGTTGCTAACTTGGTTTTCACGTGTTAAGATGTTAGAATAATATTTGAAAGTTTTCCTGAGCCAAATTCTACCTTGTTTTAATGATATGTGCTTATAATTTTCCTGCTGAAATTCTTCTTTTACTTTGTTTTTAGATTTATTTATCTCATACCCATTATTACTTATTATTGAAGGCTTAGAGAGCAGCAAAACGTCTGAGAAGATGCATTCCTAAAGAACCTCACCTCCACCTCATTTAAGAAAAAGAGAGATGAAAGAGTAAGTATTCAAGGGGAACGCCATTTTGTTGAGAGAGCAGGGAGGAGCCCTCTAGGGACCCAGATAAACCTGAAATGTTAAACATTTAGAACATTTGGTGTTTATAAATTGTTTACAGAGACCATGTTACATGCCTGCCACACATTAGAGAAACAAGAAATGTCAAGTAATTTGATCAGTGTGAACATTAAATTAGCAGGTAAGAGTATTGAGCTTCAAACTCAGATCTGATCGTGAAATTCAATTAATCATCACTCTACCGTCCTGTCTCCTTGCACTCTCTGAAATGTCAAACATAAAACCCCACAATGCCAATATTTAATATTTCCAGGCATATTCCTTAATTTTTGTGAATATATGTAATTTAATATGGTATATTTCTTTACAAACTCATTATCATGAGCTTGTCCAATCTTGTTAGACTTTACACAGTATCATTTCAAATTATTTCAGAGACTTATCCATAGGCATAATAATAATTTATTAATATTAATAAGCATTTTTCTTGATGTTACTTTGATTTTTCACTTTTTCTTTTATTTACTCATTTTACACCATGGCCACAGTTTTCCCTCCCTCCTGTCCTCCCAGTGCCCACACCTCTATTCTGCCTCCCCCATCCATCCATTCTTCCATTTCTATTCAGAAAACAGCCGGTCTTTTATGGATAATATACAAAACTTGGCCTACAACTATTAAACTTGGTACTTTTTTGATTTTTATCAAAACTTGATTTTTATTTCCTCTATTCCATTGAAAATTATTGCAAAAATCTATCTCAATAAATAAAAACCAATTTCTGAAATCAATATTCCTGGTCAAAGTGTATAGGTTTGTTCAAATCTTTTGTTCTACATTGCCAAGTTGTACTAATATATATGTATATTCATTATACATGAGAAGAAGCCCATGAACAATACTGCTTGATGGCCAAGAACTAGAGACTGGATAAATCACAATTGTAACGATGATGTTAGCCTGGCAGTAGTGACACATGCCTTTAATCACAACACACAGGAGACGGAGGCAGGTGGATCTCTGTCAGTTTAAAGTGAGTCAATATAGAAATACTGCCTGTAAAAAAACAAAAAAAAAACAAAAAATAAGAAGTGATGCTAGCCTTTCTGTCCTTACACATTCCCTTGGGTGTACAGTGCTTATATATACTGTGTCTCTGAGAGAGCATAAGCCTAATTTCAACTTATACATAGTGAAATAGTCATTTTTTGTTTATTTTCAGCATTTTCTACCATAAAATGTAATAATTTTTTTCTTTTTGACTGTTTGCATTGTATGACACATTTTTAAGCATATGACTTTTGAATTAATAATCTAACTATGTATGATTTTTCTGAAATACAGGGGCCTAGTTAGTCACATCATAATAGCTTCTGGATATTATTTATTTAGATGGAGAAAATTTGCATAATTTCATTTTTGTGGCCTTCCTAATTAAATAAATTTTGGGTTCAATTATATGAGGTAATTTTACATTTGTAGGATATATGTGTGTATATATATATACACACATGCATACTTTCACATTTATTGTAATACACATAAGTTTTATATCATATATGTTTTCTGGTTACTGGCAATTTATTTTTTGATTTTCATAATTTTACATTAACAATATATAAATAATGTGTATTTTATGTGTGATTCTTCAAAACATATTGTTTTGCTTTATCATTTCCTAGTCTGGAGGTATATATTCCAATTAAGTACTCAGAAAACTACAGTAGTTACTGAAAAGTTGTTTTGATTACAGTTAACCAGACATATTCCAATGTCCTTGTAAATCTCAGACTGTTTTTCTATTACTTTCGAACACAAATTACTATACTTGGTGTAGAGATTTTTTGAACAATCTTTTTTCTTAAAACAACATAACACTCTATTTATACCTTATTTTTTAATTCAGTTGCAATCAAAACTGAAAATGTTTAATCTATAATTATTATCTAATACATTATACACATAAGATTATCTTTAATTTGTTTTATAATTTTCATGTATAATTCAATTTGCTACTACATTTTGTTTTTTTTTGTCATCGATTCATATCGGGTAATATTACTCTAACCATAATACAATTCTGTTAAGTTCATTGTCAGGTAAATTTTTATCTTAGTTGAAAAGGTTGGGGTCAGAGTAGAAAATCTAGAAAAAAAGTCAAATTAGGGGAAATATATAGAATTTATATGTCATAAAAGATCAGGATGATGATGATTGCTAGTTTGATATGAGGTCCAACTTGAATATAAAGTGAATGGTTCATGAAAATTAGAGTAAGGCCATGATGTAGGGCATGATAATGCTATGAGAAGAAGGGTATTATTGCACAAAACTGCAAAAGAAACCTGAGCAACATTTGCAGTTATGGTGTGGAAGCAAGATACAATAAAGTACATACATCACCATTACATATAGGACTGAAACATAGTTAGATAATCTGCAATGATGAAAGCCAAAAAAATTGGTTACCATTCAGATACAAAAAGTTTAAAGGAATAGGAAAATGTCTGTATAATTTTATTGTGTATGTTCATCTTAGCAGTGAATTAGTTTTTTTGCAAAAATAGTTAAGATCTTTACTTGGGCTTTGCATGTATACTACTATCTGTACATGTCCTGTATGAGAAGAATATATACTAAAATGTGAACTGTGAAGCCACTTATATAATTTTAAACATAGCAACAATATATCTTTGTACCTTATAAAATGTATGCAAAAATATACTCTTTTACATTCAAGTAAAATTTGAGCATTTCTCAGTTAAATTAAAATGCTAAAACAAATTGATAAATGTAATTGAGCTGACAAATATATCTATTTTATCTGGAATTTTCCCATAGTTAAGTATCTCCATTACTAATGAAGATTTCTAAGGAAAAATATGTCAGACTTTTTATTGTGTATTCATCTCTGAAAATTGGAATTGAAACTCAACTTTAAGAAGTAAACCACGAAGCAAAACTCCATCCTTGCTTTTCGTCAGTCTAGAACAACCCAGTAAATGAGAGATCCCCACCCTGCCTCACCCACCTTTTTTCCAGAAGACATACTGGCCAGGAAACCTGTACTCAACCAATCGGGGTCCCCTGAGTTCGTGTTCCGTGTGTTCACCAATGTCCCTGAATTCCAGGCTTTGCTCTTCACCCTTTTCCTCCTGCTCTATCTGATGATCCTCTGTGGCAACACTGCCATCATCTGGGTGGTGTGCACGCACAGTTCCCTGCATACACCCATGTATTTCTTCCTGGGCAGCCTGTCTCTCCTGGAAATCTGCTACACCACAGATGTGGTGCCCTTGATGCTTTCCAACATCTTTGGGGCCCAGAAGCCCATATCATTAGCTAGTTGTGGAACACAAATGTTCTTCTTTGTAACTCTAGGAAGCACTGACTGCTTTCTATTGGCAGTCATGGCCTATGATCGCTATGTGGCCATCTGTCATCCACTGCACTACAGCCTCATCATGACCCGGAATCTGTGCATCCAAATGGTGCTGGGTTCCTTGGGCCTGGCACTCTTTCTGTCCCTGCAACTCACTGCCTTAATTTTCACCTTGCCGTTCTGTGGACATCACAGGGAAATCAACCATTTCCTCTGCGATGTGCCTCCCGTCCTGCGGCTGGCCTGTGCTGACATCCATGTTCACCAGGCAGTCCTCTATGTTGTGGGCATCCTGGTGCTTACAGTTCCATTCCTGTTGATTTGCATCTCCTATGTGTTCATTGCTTCCACCATTCTGCACATGCGCTCTGCAGAAGGCCGCCAGCGGGCCTTTTCCACCTGTTCCTCGCACCTCACTGTGGTCTTGCTTCAATATGGGTGTTGTAGCCTGGTGTACCTGAGGCCTCGCTCCAGCACCTCAGAGGATGAGGACCGCCAAATTGCCCTGGTCTACACCTTTGTTACTCCATTACTCAACCCTCTGATTTACACCCTTCGAAATAAAGATGTCAAAGGTGCCCTGAGGAACTTCATTTTCAATAAAGCAGTCTGAGGAGAGTTAAAAACATGAAAAGATAACAGAGTACTTGGGTGGATGACTGTCAGTTAAATCATTCAACTGAAAAGGACAATTATATTATTTATTGTCGTTAGAATCACATTGGGATCTGTTTGTTTGTTGTTTTCATCATGCTGTTTAATCTAGTACGTTGCCTAGAAAGGCTTGTTAGCAAGAGTACAAATACGTCTCCAGCGTGTCTCTTAGAGACAGTTTCACCCATTGCTCCGTTTGGCCGCTAGCCTCTTGTCTCTCTCTTCAGCAATTGGGAGGCAGATTCCTTTTCCTCGGGGAAGAGAAATCCATGGTTTGTTGCCCTTGCCAATAACAAAAATGTTGGAAAGCCGGGTGGCAAAGCTGTTCCCATTGGCATCTTTCACATGGACCACATCAAAAGAGCCAGGATGTCTCTCTCTGTTGGTGATCATACCAATTCTTCCCAAGCTAGTACCCCCAGTCATCATACATAGGTTACCAGTGTCAAACTTGAGGAAGTCGGTTATTTTAACCATTTGTTGCCCAGGATAGCCTGCCTCAATTGTTTGAACTTATAGAGTATTTTAAAATGTGAATAAAGCTTCCATATGGAAAGCACTGCTCTGTATCACTCTTCTTAGGAGTCTCTGCTCATAGTGTACCAACTGCTTTGTTGGGGAACCCCACAAATTTGCTGCATTTTAACAAAGGCTGTTGTATGTTCATGTGCAGTCTCTTGAGGAGGCAGAGATGCTCCTATAAAAGAGAGCTACTTACATTTTTAAAAGAGTGAATATTTTCCAAAATAAATATTTCTCTGTGTTTGATGTGAAGATAGAGTTTGCAATTGCTTAATTAATTTATGGGTTTACTTAATGTCAGATATTTCGACTGGTGAGTTCATTTTCTTCTACTGGTAGAGAAGCAG
Source organism: Microtus pennsylvanicus (assembly GCF_037038515.1). Lineage (NCBI taxonomy): Eukaryota > Metazoa > Chordata > Mammalia > Rodentia > Cricetidae > Microtus > Microtus pennsylvanicus. The sequence goes on from NC_134583.1 coordinate 95,302,666, forward strand.
GAATTAGCTTCCACTGGCTAAGCACCTATGGTGAACTAGGCTAGTCTACCAAAATCTAACTCTTGTGGACAGCAGCATAAAACCTCTGTGCTGCAAATTCTGGCATCGGAGTTTGATGGTCCACCTCCTCTCCACTCCCTTTCTTGGTGTCTCCAGGTTCTGAAAGCACTCAGCTATTCTTCCCCCCACTTCTGCTTGAGTTTGGTACTTGCTTGTGTACTTCCCTGCCAAATAATATAGGCTAAGAAGTGCAATACTCAGGTAAATGTACATTTCAGTAGAAGTCACTTCTCTCTGTTGTTCACAGTAGATTCTCTCTGCTCAGTTTCCTCTTGGACTGCGGAGAACAATACTCACCAAGGGTTAGCTTCTCCCAGGACAGCAGTAGGAATTTGCTAAGGCCATGCCATAAGATAAATCAGATTCATTAGTTCTAACATCCATGTGCTTTAGAGCTGCCCTGAGAAATTGACATAAATTCCCTGAATATAATTAAACTTTATTGAGCAAAGGTCCAAAAATGTCTATAGTCTTTGAGTATTCAAAAAACGCCTCAATGAAATTGCTTGAAACAAAGAAACTAAATTTTATCCACCAGAGTATGATAATAAATTAATGCCCATTGAATTAACATTTAATCTTATGCTTCATATTATTGAAGCTAGATGGAATGACATAATTAAAAACTATATATGGCATTTTGCTGTCGACAACTTGTAGGGTTCAGCTTCCTACTTTTACAAGGAATTTAACTCAAGTCATCAGTCTTTGCAGCGGATGCCATTACCCATTGATTCATCTATGTAGTTTACTATCTCATCCTATCTAATGGCACCACCTAGTTCACAGTCTCCGCTGCGACATTCCACCTTGTCATAGCTGAAAATGAATTACTCGGCAAATACTTACCTTCAAAATATCCCCACACAAATTGGACTCAGAATAAATGCCTTAGTGAAAATTACAAGTTTTTCTTTCTTAATTGGCTACACAAAAACTTCATATTTAATAAGATACAAGCCCAACATGAAAGTTCAGTAATAGTTTCTGTGTTGTAATTGGAGTAATGGAAAACATAAAAAAGAAGGGACGTGAAAACAAGCACAATTCCTTTCTTCTATCCATGGATTTCAAGTGTGATTTCCCTTTCTACCATGACTGAATGTCTCATGAATACATCTGAGGAAAAACTTGTCCTGGCTCTTAAGTGTTTGTTGTGAAAAATGACTCTTGAAGAAACAGACTTTATTAGGTTGATTTGCATTTACACTAAGCTAAGTTTCCTATACTCCTCATAATTTTAACCTTTTCTGTCAAAATATTGAAGACTTAAATCATACCTATGGCTCTGCTCCCCATAAAACTCCTAATTAGACATACAATAAACTACTTTTTAAAAATCCCTCATAGTCAAATCACCAAATGAAAGATTCTAGCTTTATCCATATTTCTTTATTTCTAGTTAGATATATATATATATATATATATATACAGATAATAGATAGATAGATAGATAGATAGATAGATAGATAGATAGATAGATAGATAGATAAATGAGAGATAGATATGATAGGTAGAAAGATGATAGACTGATATATAAATAGATAAGTAGATGTGCATTCTTTTCTATTACTTCTTTATTTTAAATATAAATTATGAACTTATGTGACATGCATGTTATAATAACAGTTAATAAACATATTTGTTTCTTCCTATTAAGTGCACAATGAATGAATGATTTTATTTGAATGACAATAACATAATGTTACTATTAGAAGAAAAGAAAGCAATTTTGTAGCATTTTTCAATGGGCAACCTCCTTTCTCTTTGTGTACTTTAGGGTTTGATTCTGGTTTTCCAGTGTATTAGGAATTATTCTATTCTCCTTTTCAATATCATGAATCCAAATTCTAATATTAACCTTTAATATTAATAGCTCAGGTACTCCATGAATTGCTTAGGCTTATATAAGATATCTGTGTCATATCTGCTTTCCATGTAGTGCAAGAAACATTGCAGAAGAGGAACCAGGTAGACTGTAAGAACCACAGGTTGAGTAGAATTCCTGCAAAATTGTTCTTTGGACATAACGTAGTGTTGCCTTCAGGAACTCAAAGTGATCAGGACTGACTACATAAGACTGGACCATCCACATTCCACAATGGATCCAGGAGGGCTCATTAAAATTCACCTCTAGTTAAAATGTTTCGACTGGTGAAGTAAAATCAGCTTGTTTGCTTCAGGAAACCCTTGTCATAATTATGACAACACCTAATAAATAGTTTGAAAACATCTTCATATCTGGTAACACTAGTTTCTGCAAACAGACTAAAAGATGAGTAAATGTCTTTTGAATAAATATTTTCCTAACATATATTCAATAAGTTTGCATGCATTTGACCTACGAATGGTATATTCCATGACCTGTGACATTTTAAGAGAATTTTGATTTTGCTAAATGGGTTATTTTGGGTGAATATATTCTCAGTATACTTCAGAAACTTGTCTTAATAAAGGAAAATGTAAGTTATACTAATTAAGACATATATTCAATAAGTTTGCATGCATTTGACCTACAAATGGTATATATTTTGTTTTCTCCATTGATAGTGAACGAAAGCTTGGCTGGGTATAGTAGTCTGGGCTTGCATCCATGGTCTCTTAGTTTCTACAGTACATCTATCCAGGAACTTCCGGCTTTCATGGTTTCTATAGAGAAGTCAGGTGTAAGTCAATGGAGAAAACAAAATATTCCAGGATAAAAACAAATTTAAACAATATGTAGCCACAAATCCAGCCTTACAGAAAGTAATAGAAGGAAAATCACAACGAAGGAATCCAACAATGCCCACAATAACTCAGACATCTAGCGACCCTTCACCAGCACAACTCAAAGAAGGGAAACACATAAATTCTTCTACAAAAAAAATAACTGGAGTCAACAACCACTGTTCATTAATATAACCTAATATCAATGGACTCAATTCACCTATAAAAAGGCACAGACTAAGAGATTGGATACGAAAACAGGATCCAACATTCTGCTGTTTACAAGAAACACACCTCAACCACAAAGACAGATATCTACTCAGAGTAAAGGGTTGGGAAAAGGTTTTTCAAGCAAATGGACCTAAGAAACAAGCGGGTATGGCCATACTAATTTCTAACAGAATTGACTTCAAACTAAAATCAATACCTTACAACTTTTTATATTCTTTCTTTGTTATATGTGTTTAGTGTTATGTTATATGGTGAGGGGATTTCGTTTTCAGGTTTAATCTTTTTAGTGTTCTCTAAGTTCTTGTACCTTTATAGTCACCTCCTTATTTAGGTTAGGAAAAAATTTTTCTGTGCTTTTCTTAAAATCATTTTGTGGGCTTTTGAGCTGGGATTCTTCTTCTTTGCTATTATTCTTAGGTTTAGTGTTTTCATGGTGTCCCAGAGTCCCTGGATGTTTTATGTTGGGAATTTTATAGAACTTTAACATTTTCTTTGACCAAAGTATTTATTCTTTCTAATATATTTTCAGAGTCTGAGAGTCACTCTTATATTTCTTAATTGTGTTGGTAATGCTTGCACTGTAGTTCCTCATCATTTATCTAGATTTTCCATTTTGAGAATCCCCCAATTTGTGTTTTGCTTATTGTTTCTAGTTCTGCTTCTAAGTCTTGAAGAGTTTTATTCATTTCCTTCATTTTTGTTTGTCTTTTCTTCCATTTCTTGAAAAGATTTATTAATTTCCTCTTCAAGGACCTCTATCATCCTCATAAAGTTGATTTTAAGGCTTTTTTATTGTGGTTCAACTGAGTTTAAATATGTAGAGATTTCTAAAATACAATAGATGTGTTCTGGTGTTGACATATTTCCTTAGCCATTATTTATTGTGTTCTTATGCTGAATCCAGGCATCTGTGTTTGTGTTAATTATAGGTATAAATATCAATTTCTGAATTTGTGTTTGCAAGGTGGGTGTTTTGTTCTTTGATTTCTGTTTCTTCTCTGTTCTGGTCTGTGTGGTCTGTGGTTGAGCAAGGGAGTCTCCACCAAAGTTGGGAACTGGAATTCTAGTAGCTAGCATGGCCTCTGGGCAATTAGATGGTCTTTTTCTGAATTTGAAGTTGGGACAAAGCAACAAGGATGGGTGGGGTTGTGTATAGGGTGGCTGACAGAATTTATGGTGTCTGTGGGTAGGTATCCTTTAGTGGCTTTAGTTGTCACTGATGGCTCTCTATGGATGTCAGGCATATAGCCAGCCACCTGGGAGCTTGTTGATGCCCAAGGGCCATGCTGCTACTAAGGCTGTGCTGATCTGAGGGGCCTTTGCAGGACTGGTGACATCTAAGCCTTAGTTGCTGCTGAGGAATATGTCTGGATCCATGGTCCTGCCGAACCTGGGGTCTGTGGTGAAGTTCATGACTGATGTTAGCATGGAAATTATTGCAACTATGTCAGATCCTTTCACTGGGCCAGGAATGATTGCTCTACCTCTTGCTAAATATTGCAGCACGTGAATTAGACCTATACCTCAGTGGAAAGCTCACCCATGCACTATTGAAAGATGACTTCACCTGGGAAACACACTAGAGCTGACCCTGTGCTTGGGGACACAGAGGAGCCATCCCAGAACTGAAGAGTTGACTCTGCTCCTACTTGTCTACAATGTGGTGACAGGGTGAGAGGTCCTTCCCCCTTACCTATTACCACCTGCAGCAGGTGAGAGAGCTGGCCCTGGGATCAAAAGAGTGGAAGCATTAGCCCTGACCCTCACCAGCTACAGTGCATGAGAAAGCAACCTTTGCTTTTCATGGGCAGCACACTTGAGGACACAGGTGATCCAGCCCTGAGGGTGGGAAAGCAGGAAAGCTGATGCTGTCCCCATCTGCCCCAGAAAGTAATCAGGAGAGAGGACCCTGATCCTTGCCTGGGCCAAACGGTAGAGCTGGCCCTAATGATATGACTGAGGGGGACCCAAATCTGAGGGCTTAAAAACAAGGGAACTAGTCCCACTTCTTGCTGAAGGCCACATTGGGTGAGCTACCCAAGGCACTGCTAGAGAACTCATTTGCATAATGATGATGAAGAACAAGCCAGCTACCACTCAGGCCCAGAACCAGGGCTTTGAATTGGCTCTCTGTATGGAGACTCTTCTGTTCTACCAGCTTCTCCCCAAATAGTCACACAGAAACTTAATATTAGTTATAAATGCTCATTCAATATCTTAGGCTTGTCTCCAGCCAGCTCTTAAAACTTAAATTAATCAATTTCTATTCATCTATGTGTCACCTCAAGGTTTATTTATCTCATCTATGAACTTCCCATGGTGCTTCTTCTGAGTCTGGTTTGAGACTCCTCACCTCTGCCCTTCTTCCCAGCATTCTCTCTATCCCCCCCCCCCAATCTTGCCTAGCTCTTGGCTAATCATCTTTTTGTTAACATTGAGGGTGACATATTTTCATTGTACAAAAGGATTATTCCACAACAGCCCACCCCAACATCCATCAAGTCTGTGGAACTGTGGAGGATGTGAATGGGATGACCCTACAAATCCAAAACAGCAGGATCTCCCTGACACAGGACAACAGGATATCCAAGAGAAGCCCCAGTGAGCACCCGTTACTGGTGGTATGGCATAAATCAGAGGCCTGAAACCAGCCCAATGATCCATAGCAATGAACACTTAGATATGTGAACTATTTAATCTGTTTATCTGGTCTTGATTCCCAGAGAACTTAGACAACAATAAGGACACAAGGATTTGCATGGATCTAATCTACATGGGAAGTAGAAAAAGACAAGATCTCCTGAGTAAATTGGGAGCATGGGGACCTTGGGGAGGGTTGAAGCAGGGAGGAGAGAAGCAGGGAGGGGGGGAGCAGAGAAAAATGTAGAGCTAAATAAAAATCAATAAAAAATAAAAATAAAAGATATGTGAACTAAGGGTAAACTGTATGAATCACTGACCCACACTTCAACTTCCAAGAGATGATTCTTCTTTTTTGTTTATCCTTTTCTTTGCTTTTATTTTGTTTTGGTTTTTTTGTTTTGCACAGTCTTTGGTTTTGTTTTAAATCTGATTTTGTTCGAGGGCAGATAACAGATACGGGGCTTCAGGGAGATAAGTGAGATCAGAATGCATACTGTGAAATCCACAGTCAATGAAAGTAAAAAAAAAGAGAGAGTTTAGAATCTGAATCGCTTGGTTTTCAGACTCTCTTCGAATGCTGACATTCTTTCAGCAATCCAGGGACCATGACCTCCTTTCACTTCAGGTGCCATCTTGTTGGAGTCATAACCAGTGGGAAAGGAATGCAACTCAATTTTCAGGGTGTTGACTAAGCATTCCTATTTACTAGGCAGCATAAAGGAACTAAAAAGAAAATCTCAAAATGCTCCTATATTAATGGAAATCAAAACATAGCATAGCCAACAGTTCATTTTTTTTTCTAAATAGTAATGACCAACTCAGTTACAACAGGGAATCCTCAGCATAGAAAGAGGATTTGAAGAAAAAGTGAAAAACAATTGTGTGTCTATTCCCTCATTTAACTATGCAAACCATTAATGCCAAAATTACTGTTTGTCTTGAGGAAAATACTTCAGGGGATGTTGCCCCTGAGGACTTGGTAGGAGCTAAATGCCCCATGTGAATCCAGCACGATGGAAGCATTAATTGAGAAGCACAGAAGGACTGCTTTTAGCATCATTCTACTGTCACAGATGCGACAACCAAAAACCTTTGGATTTTTTAAACCATCATTCACAGGTGAGCATCTTAGAATTTACCTTTGGTCTTAACCATCTATACAGCTACCACAGAGATTTAGAACAAATTGGGTAAGATTGCTGATAGCTGGGAGAAGGAGAATAGGAAAGTGAGGTTAAAGTTAGATGTCAAAATCTTTTTTCTTTTTTTATTAGATTTTTAAAAATGCCAATCCAAGTTCCCACTCCCTCCCCTCCTCCCATTCCCTCCACATACCCTCCCATCCCACCTCCATCTAATCTTCAGAAAAGGTAAGGCACATTGCTTTGTGGAAGGTTCAAGGCCCTCCTTACAATATCTAGGCTGAGCAAGGTATTATACATCAAAAGAGAATAGAACCCCAAAAAGCCAGTACATGCATTAGGGATTGATCCTGGTGGCACTGCCAGTGGCCCCTCAGTCTGCCCCAGCAATTCAACCACATTCAAAGGAACAAATCCTATGCTTGTTCCTTCCTAGCCTGTCTGGAATTGGTGAGCTCCTATTAGCTCAGGCAGACTGTTTCAGTGGGTGAACCAATTGTGGTCTTGACCTCTTTGCTCATATTCTCATTCAACTGAACTTTGAGAGCTCAGTCCAGCGCTCCCAAGTTGGTCTCTGCCTCTGTTTCCATCAGTTGCTGGGTGAAAGTTCTATGGTGATATTTAATATCTTCATCAGTCAGACTACAGAGCAAGTCAAAATCGGGCCCTCTCTCCTCTGTCACTGAGGGTCTTAGCCAGGGATATCCTTGTGGATTCCTGGGAATTTCTCTAGAGCCAGGTTTCTGCCAACCCTACAGAATCTTCTTATAAGTCCCCATTCTAGGCAAATCCAAACCACCCTAGGACCTAGAACCATAGGAACTTCTCAGTTTTTTCTCTATGTCAGGTGCAGATCACTTTCAGTTTTTTTACCCCAATTTGAGTTTCCTCATGGAATCTCCATTTTGCAGTTTCCCGTCTAATTTGCAAGCTGGGTTTCTCTGAAGTAAGAAGTTCTCAGACCTACTCCTCTCCCTACTACCCTCCCATATTTCAGAATCCCAGTGGCAATGTTTGACTGTCTTTCCTCCATGGAAAGAACCATTTGACAGACAGTGACTTGAAGAGATCTGAACAAATGGAGATGGAGAGAGACAGAGGGAGAAAGGAGAGGGGTGATGCCAAAGTTCTATCAGGAGAGAAGAAAGACAGAGACCAATGTCTTCGAGAAAAATCAACTTGTTTAATCTCACCTGTTTTTAGGTGACAATTTATAAATTGAAAAAAAAAATTAGACCACTTGTGTTCTAATAATTTTTGGTACTAAGGACTTATTTCAAGATTTTAAAAGTCCCATTTTGAAATTTCACTTCAGTTCAAAGCATGTCTTCTCTCTTGACCTCACGTAGTAAGGGAATGTGATTAGGAGTGAGTAGTCAGGGGCTGTGCAGGGGATCATTAAAGGACGTGTGTTGAGTAGGAAATGGCTATGCCTCGTACAGTCAGGAGCTGTGCTGTGTAGTCATGGAGTGGGTAAAGGACAACCCGGGGTTGGGCAGTAAGTGTTTTAAATGAGTAGTCAGAGTCTATAACTTCTGTAGTCAGTGGGTATACTGTAGTCATTAGAGACTGTGCACTGGGTAGTCAGGGGCTGTGCAGTGGGCAGGAGCCTTTACCCTGCTCTCATTCTTTAACCTCATCTCCCCCAGAACGCTTGCATTTTCAGCATTGTAACTGCTACTTTAACCTCTCACCCTTCGTTTCTCTTTTATAGAGTCAGAAAGGTGTAAGGAAGCAGAAAAGGGAACACTATCCAAGGAAGTTTCCAGAAAGCACTAGCAAGTGGGTTATTTTTTTTATGATAGCCCTGATATCATTTAGTGCTTCTATAGAAGCCCTACTTTGGCGACTGTTGAATAGTAGAATTACTTTGCAAGCACAATTTCATTTTTTTCTTATTCCTTTAATAAGAGAACTGCTCGTGTATGTTACCACCTTAGCCTCCTCCATCCCACTAATATGCCTCTTGATTTGAGTCTAATAAGGTGACCCAAGTATAATCACCTCCTGAGAAGTTTCTTACCATATACAAAGTTCATAATATTTCTGTTGTGTCATGAGTGAGAATACAAGCTTTCTCTTCTACCATTCACCTTTTCCCCAAGCCTTCAATAGCGGGCCAATGAGCTTCCCATGTTCAGAACTGGAAGACATATCCTTGTCTTCAGGTTTCTATCCCTGAACCTCAGTTGGTTTTGTCCCTCCGGATATTGCACTACAGTGATTCTTCAAGTCTCCATCTTCTCAGGTTTAAAGGATGAAAATGGAGAAAATCTTGGGACCATTTTCTTCATTTTAGGTTTGTGTCATTATTAGCGGAGTATCCATCTGTGAACAGATGTATGTGGTTGTATGTATGTGAAAAGACCCAAGGTCAATGCTGGGTGTCATTCCTCAGGAGCTGACCACCTAATTTTTGGACACAGATTTTCTCACTGAGCCATGACGCTTCTTAATTCAACTAGTCTGTCCAATCAGTAAGCCACAGGGATTCTCCTGTACACACACACACACACACACACACACACACACACACACACACACACGAACATGTGAACACAAAGAGAAGAAGATGGAGGAAGGTAGAAGAGAGGAGAAAGGAAGAGAGGAGGAAAGAGAAAGTGTACTTAAGGACTGCACAATCACCATGATTTTTTATTTCTATGAGTGCTCTAAATGAAACTCACGTCCTCATTTTTTTACACATCAAGCAATTTACCAGATAATCTACCTTCATGTCCTCTCTTTGTGTACTGTAAATAATTAATGTTAGTATCTATATAATATGGGGCAATCTAGTATCTTTATACTATGGAGCTACTATAAGCTGCCTCAGCTTAGGTATTTAAAAATTTAGAGCCAACTATTAAAATTATGGTCAGAACATGACCATTGACAAACACATGTCCTTCCGGTATTGCTGAGGAATTTTTTTAGCCTCCTCATTTCTCATATAATTCTGTAGTAAGGAGCCTTTCTACTTTGACACAGAAGAAAGTTCATTCTCCTTCAGCATCAAGGAAGTACCACCCACAAATTAGCTACAGGTAAACGATGCCACTTGACTTTTCTTTGCTTGATTGATTTTGTGGTTTGTAAAAAGTTTATGCTCTTTTCTTCAGATTAAGAGAAATATGAATCAAGGAAACCAAACCACCATCTCTGAATTTATCCTCCTTGGTTTCTCCAACCAGGCTGAGAAGCAGAAACTCATCTTTTTGCTTTTCCTCAGTATGTACCTTGTCACTGTGGTTGGAAACGGGCTCATCATTCTGGCCATTGGCTTGGATGTACATCTACATACACCCATGTATCTCTTCCTTGCCAACCTATCCTTTGCTGACATTTCTTCCTCTTCTACTTCAGTCCCCAAAATGTTGATAAATATTCACACCAGGAGTCAGTCCATTTCATATGAAGGCTGCATTACACAGATGTACTTTTCTATTGTATTTGTTGTCATTGATAATTTTCTCTTGGGGGTCATGGCTTATGACCGCTTTGTGGCCATCTGCCACCCTCTGAATTACACAGTCATCATGCACTCTAGGTTCTGTTTTTTGCTCACTGTTTGCCCATGGGTTCTTTGCAATGTTGTTGCCCTGACACATACTCTTCTGGCCAATCGATTGGTTTTCTGTAACCACAACACCATCCAACACTTCTTCTGTGACTTGGCTCCTCTGCTCAAACTATCCTGCTCAGATGCAATGATCAATGAACTTATGAAATTTATTGTGGGTTTATCAGTCATCACCTTTCCCTTTGCTCTTATCCTCTTCTCCTATGTCCGCATTATCAGGGATATACTGAGAATTTCATCCACAGAGGGAAAGTGGAAGGCCTTCTCTACCTGTGGTTCTCACCTGACAGTCGTAATACTCTTCTATGGAACTATTGTAGGGGTTTACTTTTTCCCTTCATCTACACACCCTGAGGACACAGACAAGATTGGTGCAGTACTCTTCACTGTGGTGACACCCATGATGAACCCTTTCATCTATAGCTTGAGAAATAAAGACATGAAAGGTGCCTTGAAAAAACTCATAAATAAAAGACATTTCTTCCCTTTGATGTGATGAGCACTTGAACTCCTTTGACTTACATAACTAAATGAATGATAGAATCAAAAGGTTGTATAATAGTTATGTTGACCCAACTTTTAGTGACTCTTTGTTTATCTGCCCAATTGCCTCCTACTCCAACCTCTGAAGGGTAGGTGCATTTTCAAGAATTTTGGTACTAGAAATGAGACCTGTCATCTACATGGTAAGTCACAACAAAAACAGAAACTTGATAACAATGTATACTACTGCAAGCTTTGATACAAATTATTTACGCTTTGTTTATGTTGGCTTGCATTGGGAGCTTCATAGCTACAGATGGATCTTTGTAATATCCTACTTATTCCACACCTGAGATATTCAAGATTAAGAGAAGATGTTGAATGAAGTTTCAATAGGGAAGGTAGAGGATGTGGGAGGAGTTGGGGGAAGGGAAAGAATATGATTAAACAATATTTGAAGACAATTTAAGCACTAAATGGAGTAAATAAATTTTAAAAATAAAAATAAAAAATAAAGAGAAAGAGAAAGAACCAACAAACTCGAGTGAGAAGACCTTCAGTCCAGGATTTCCTTGAGTATTTCTTGGTCCTTGGTAGTCATATACGTACTTAAGACAATTTGTTTTCTAGTGTAGCTGCACCTCATCAAAAAGAGGTTTCCAATCAGTTAGGTTTCTCATGAATAGAAATTAATTGCAGTAGAATTTTGACCAACGTTTAAACAGTTATCTGGCTGAAAAAGATTTCAAAAAAGATTTTATCATTATCTTCCATACCTCACCTGTATCAACAATTCAACTGCTCCAAGAGCCAGGTACTTTTATTTTATAATATGCTTGGTTGTCTAAGAAATATGATTTAAATTGGTTTGTATATCTTTGGGCCTGACATCCTAATCTATATTGCCTGACTTATAAATTTTGTGTAAGATTAGAAACTATACTCCATTTGTAGTGAGTCATGAGATAAGAAAAGATGAACTTGACCAGTAATAGAGTTGTATGCAAGTTGTGGTTTGCCTAAAAATGTGTAATTGAAAGAAATAGTTTTACAAATTTTCATGATGACCTTGATGAGTTCTCACAGAGAAAAGGTCTTGGATTTATGTCTAAATGTCTGTATTTCCCAGAATAATTCTTCAACTCAATATTTTCAACAAACATTGTCCAAGAACTTTTTATTTACCAGTCTTGAGAGGTGTTCCAGAGATTAAAAGACTGAATATCCCATAGTATAATTTTATTACTAAATGAAACAAAAAAGTAAATCTAATTTTGCATCATTTTTAATATCAATAAGGAAAGGTAACATTTGGTCCACTATTAAAGTCATTAATCAAAGAAGTGTGCATAAAGAGTCTATGAAATTTGCACTTTATCCTATTTTTAATCAATTGCACTAGCCGTGCTGAGAAAAACCTATCTATGCTTTGTAAACACATCACAAATAACCTCTGTCATCTAACTATCTAACTATAAATAGCATAAATGTAAGGTCCTTCTTAAATGGATGGCTACACATATATGGGCATATGAACAGCACAAACTGGATTCAGTAAGTTATTAATAATAAATAAATAAATAAATAAATAAATAGAAGGCATGAAGCTGGGGGAGTGGTACAGGTTGGTAGGATGGGGTAGTAGATGGGTATGGCTAAAATACATTGTATAAGTGTACAAAACTTCTGAGGAATAAAAATTTTTTTAAAGAATTTAAACTTTTCTGCTATTATTCCTATTGTCTGCTAAGAATTTCTTCAATTTAATTTCCACATCTAAATCAAGCAAAAATTACTTCAGAATATGTTTTAGAGAAGTAAACATATCACACTTCTTTCCACATATCCTCTTCTACTTGCTTGTGTTTATTTTATTCTTTGAAGAATTTATACATGCATAAAATTTATCATGATACTAACCTCAAATAGCTCCTGCTGCAAACTCTCACGCTTGCTAATATAATCCTATCCAAACTTTATTTACTTTTTAATAGATTATTTAATACAATTAGTATGCCTGTTTGGAAATCTAATGTAACATGTGTAACATACCAGTGGGTACTTTCCAAAGAAAAATGACTCTATATCTACCAGCAGCCTTTAATTAAAAATATATTCTTATGTGTCAATGGGACCTCAGGAGTTCTTCCACTTTCCATGATGGAAATTTTAAACAACTTGACCTTCTGCAGATATTATAGAGGAATCTAAAACTGCTCTGAATTCATATGAGTGAAAGAGCTATGTCATGTCTAGAAGACACAGCAAGTCAGTCACATTCATGTTTTAGAGAATACAGTGATGATAGAACAAAAATCACTGATACATGCATAATTCAATATTTTAAAATTCTGTTAACTAGTGAAAAATAGAAATGATCATTATTTTGGGAAAAAATCTTGAATGCCTTAGTTTTATTTAAAATTTTAGAGAAAAAACTGACTGGTGATAAAACAAGATCTAAAGACCAGATTCGGTGAGTCACTGTCTGGTAGCAGACTTCAAATTAACTATTTAGGAAGAGGTTTTGACCTAGGAAGCATTTGGGAAGGAATTTGGAAGACATTAGCTTATCAGAGGCAATCAGGCTTACTCAAAGAGGCCAAACATTCCCCTAGATCTTGTACATAGACACACAATGAAAATCAAGTATATTTCATATTTTCACATTTATGTCACATTTGTAAGCTATCTTAAGGTACCCCAATCAAACTCTATAAAGCACTGAGAGATTGCAGGATATTTGATCACACTGTGAACCCTAAGATTATGTTATTTACTGGAAACACTTGCTTCCAGCTGCAGTGTGAATCAGCCTTAGTACACACCTTTAATCAAAGAGCTTTCTGCTTGGATAGTGTAAACAAGATTAAATAAAGTCAATCGTAGATCAAGAGGTGGAGCAAGCAACTGGTTGACAGGAAATGAACATAAAATGATTACAAAAATACATAGAGGATAACAAGAAATCAAGAGTACAGATACAGAGAGGCACAGAAAGTAGAGAGAAGGGACATTTAAATTTGAAGAAACTTATTTGAAATCCCATAGGATAGGGAAGCCAGTTGGATGTTGGTGGAGGAGGAAGGTCAGCTGGGTGCTTTTTCTGCCTCTCTGAGATAGCAGGCTTTCACCCCAGCATCTGGATCGTGGGCTTGTGTTGGTAAAATCAAGTGATTTAAATTTTGCTAAAAACAGCATTTGGTGTTCCAATGTATGGTGTGGCCATATGGACAGAGAAATCATACTAGCTGTGGACAATTTGAGATGCTATCAGATTTGATAAGAGACCTGGGAAGTCTTTAAGAAAACAGTTAAGTGATACTAAAAGAGAAAAATACTTCTCATGTTAAGGATGGAAAATATTTTAATATAGTGCATTGGACCCTGCATAGTGCTATCTTAGATGACTTGAAAAAGGAGCAGAAAATGAAAAGATAAATGACTTACAGAGATTGACGTAATGCTAATTATAATTACTAAATCTGTCTGATAATCTATATTTTATTCTTAATAGCCATAGTGGTTTTTGTGACAAATATGAAAAGCAGTTTGATAATTGTGGCAGATATGAAAAGTGGGCTGGGCGGCGGTTTCACATGCCTTTAATCCAAGCACTCAGGAGGCAGAGGTAAAGGGATCTCTGTGAGTTTGAGGCCAGCTGGGTCTACAGAGTGAGTTCCAGGACAGGCTGCAACGCTACAGAGAAACCCTGTCTCGACAAAACAAAAACAAAAACAAAAAAAAAAATGAAAAGTGGATTGGTAAGATACAAACCTTAAAAAGTCTGATAAATGAAAATAAAAAAAATACTCAGATACAAAAAGAGGAATTTAGACAAGGTTATTAGAAAACCAACCTTTAACCAGTCACTATACAAGAACTACCAGCAGATATAGGCATATCCAATGTTAAAGAGAAGTTAAATGTAATCCTGTAGAAATATTATATTATATTATATTTGAGGAGATTTATGGAAGCACTCATTCTATATGGTATGCATTCACCCTATGTTAAGCAGGTATTAAATTCGTGGGCAGGTCATAACAGAATTATCCTGCAAGAATGGAAAGATTTACAAAACAGCATCTTGGAAGCTGGTCTTCAGTTACAATGGCAAGCATGGTAGAAAAAGGAAGCTAGGGCCATAGAACAATGAAATGGGGCTAGAGCTGTTATTATTTCTAAAGATCAGTTGCTAGGTGAAGGTCAATATGCTAAGTTACAAAGGCTGCCTTCAAGGTTTTTTTTTTTGCAAAAAAACTACAGCTGTAAAAGGAATAGTATCAGAACCAGAAATCAAACAATTATTAATCAAATCTTTTGCTTTTGAAAGTGCTAATTCAGAAGGCAAAAGGGTGATTGGGTCTTTAAAGGCAAGATCAGCACCAATAGATGAATGGATTAGAAAAATGGCATATCCGATCTCACAATTGTGATGCTACTCTGATAGCAGAATTTTGAAATACTTTAAGAAAAAAGCCAAAATATTATAATTGTGGTAAGCAAGGTCATTTGAAAAGGTATTGTAGGCAAGGCATTCCAAGTAACAATGTTTTTTTTATTGATAATGCAAATGGCGGTCCCGTTTTTCTGAAATGTTGAGCAAAAACTGTAATTGTAATAAAGAATGCAGTTCAACAAGGTAAAGGCAAGGTAACCCTTTGCTATCAGAAAATACCCTAAAGGACTTCCCACTGGTCCCCTGATATCAAACTGGATTCATTTATTCCCTGTTAGCATGACAGAAACTCATCCATAGAGCAATGAAAAGAATTTTCATTTGCCTGTTGTTGAAAATAATATTGCTCTGGATGTAATCAAGTACAGAAAATTTCAGTACACAAAACAAAATTCCAGAAGAGCTGAGAAAACAAGTTATTTTAACATACTGCTATAAATAATCAGAGACCAAAGCTAAAATTACAGATAAATGGTATTGAAATTGAAGGCTCAGTTGACAGAGGAGCAGATATAATATTTTCACCAAAATACTGCCATCGGCATTGACCTCTTCAGGAGGTAAATATTCAGCTTCTAGGGATAAGATCTATGACTCAAATAAAATAAATTGCAAGATGAGTCAAGTGTATAGGGCAAGAAGGAAAAATATGACAGTTAAACCTATACGAGTCTAATACAGCCATGAATTTTTAGGGACTTGATTTGTTGTAGCAATGGAAAAGACAGGTTAACATTCCTCCAGTCTCAGAAATAAGCCATAAAATAAAGAACACTTCTGAGAAAAAAATATTGAAAGGTTTTATCAAGAATTGTCAAAGACTCTTCGGGTTGTTCACAAGCAGGACATAATAGCTGATTGACTTTCAATGTACCAGCTTCCCTACCTCTAAAACAGTTAGGTGCTAACTTTACATTGGGGGAACAATGCCTTTGACATCAGAAAAATTGTAGTAACTAGGACTGCTGCTACAGGAGCAGCTAAATGTTCAACATATTGAAGAATTGACTTGTCCTTGGAATTCTCCTTTATTTGGCATTAAAAAGAAATCTGGAAAATAAAGAATATTAACATATTAACTAATTTATTCTGGATGACTCAGAATTATTTTTGCTTTTTATGCAACTCAAATAAGTAATCAGAAATAGAAACCATCCAGTGTATATAACACACATCAGATCCCATACCTGTCTACCAGACCCTCTAGCACAAGATAATGATGAAATTGTTCAGAGACTATTAACAAAAGTGCTGGGAGCCTTTGAATTTCATAAGAAACACCATGTATTTTAAGAATTTAAATCATGTTTTAAAACTTTCTGTTATATTTATTTTACATACCAACCACAGTTTCCCCCATTCTCCTTTCCTGACATTCTCTCCCTGCACCTCCCTTCTACCTCCCAATCCACACTAACTCCATCTCCATTCAGAAAGGGCAAGGTATCCCACGGAAGTAACAAAGCTTGGCATATCAAGTTGAAGCAGGACCAAACTCCTTCCCCTTACAACAAGATGAGTAAGACACTCCGCTGTAGAGAATTGGTGGTTCCAAAGTGCCAGCTCATGTGTCAGGAATATGTACTGTTCACACTGCTAGGGACCCCACAAAAGACCAAGCTACACAGTGTTACCCACATACAGAGGGCTGAAGTCAGTCCCATGCCAAATACCTAGCTTTTGGTCCAAACTCTGTGAGCTAAGAAAGACCAGGTTAACAGCAAAATTTTGAAGATTTTTCTATCACTTGGCAACAAGTCAAGTATTTGACTACCAGTTGAGTTTCACACATGTGGATGACCTTGAACAGCTTGAGCCATCTTTATTTATATTTAAAAAACAAGCATGTTTTCTCATACAAACAGATTTGTTTTTCCCAGTGTTAACATCTGGCAAAAACAAATGTGGCAAATATGTTTTTGTCCCAACTTTTACATTAAAACATCTTTTAAATCAAAAACAACATTTATCATTTTGCTAGCTTGGCCAAATATTGATCCAGGTGCAGTGTCTTTACAAAACTAGAAGGTGATAAACATAGGCACATATTTTCAAGAACAACAATAACTTTCAAAAGTTAGCAAAGCATAGTTACAGAAATAGGGGTGAATTGCCTCCAATCCTGTCAGCAATGAATCAGTGTCTGGAGTGACAGCTGGTATCACAAGAAACCCAGGAAGCATCAGCTCCCAAAGAATTTTAGGGGAAAACATTTGAGAAAAATGGGGTTTCCAGGAATGATCACATCTCTTCCATGGGTGACTGACATAATGACACTAAAAACTACCTAGAGAATCACCAATATTATGAGAGAGAAGCAAGCATGCAGGCCACATAGTCCCAGCAGTAATCTGTGCTGCCCCCAAATCCACTGGTCTTTGCTGAATGAGACTGTCCCTGTGGGCTTTGCCTCATCTGGAGCCATGCTGAATAAACACTTGTACACTGGTCCAAAACTAGGCCTCGTGGCTCCCAACCACTGACTATTTGTATATTGGAGCCTCAAAACTATAACTTGATTGAGTTCACCCATCTTGCCCTTAGGAAACTAAGGACTAAAGAAGCTAGAAAATAGAGATTAACACTGAAATCTGGGAATAATTCATTCATGCAATAAATATGTGCAGAATGTTTCCTATTTGTAGATGATTTGTATATGAAGCACAGAGATTGACAAAGAATGTTCTGTGCTCATGTCATCTACTTTCCAATTTTGACTATAGTCCATATCAGATACATAAAATGTTTTCATCATTCAATAGCAAGTAGCACATAGAGCAATAAGTCTGAAAGTGAAGGTGGGAAGTCTATCTTAGAGTCTACAGAAGCCTTCCAAATGAGTGATGTTTGAGAAAAAATAAAACATAGAAACAAAAGAAAGATTCTGCTTGATAAAAAGCCTTACAGAAACTAATTATGGCCTTCCAGAAATCTTTGATCTTCTCAGAGATTTCAAAATGGCCTCTTTTACCTCCTTATTCCTCAGGCTGTAGATGAGTGGATTCAGTAATGGGGTCACCACCGTATAAAACACAGACACAACTCGGTCTCCCTCTGAGGACTGGTCTGCATTATCTCTCAGATACATGAAGATAAGCGTACCAAAGAAGAGAGCTACAGCAGTGAGGTGGGAAGTGCAGGTGGAGAAAGTCTTGGCCCTGCCCCCCGACGAGCGGATCTTGGTGATGGCCACAATGATGAACAGATAGGACACAGAGATCACCACAATGCAAGCAGGCATGACAAAAATGGCAAAGACAATAATCACTACTTCCTGGATGTAGCTGTCTCCACACACAAGTTTTAACAGAGGAGGGAGGTCACAGAAAATGAAGTTGATCTCATTGCTTCCACAGAAGGAGAGAGTAAAAGCTGTGACAGTCCGAACAAAGCCACTAGAAAAACCAGCCACATACGCCCCAGATACCAAGCCTAAACAGGCCTTCTCAGTCATAACGGTGACATAAAGCAATGGTTGACACACTGCCACATAGCGGTCATAGGCCATGATTGCCAAGAGGTAACAGTCAATGGAAGCAAAGAAGGTAAAAAGGAAGAACTGAGCTGCACAACGAACTTGAGAGATAGTCGTGCCACATTCCCATAATACAGCCAGCATCTGGGGGATGATAACAGAGGAGTAACAGATGTCCACAAAGGAAAGGTGGCTGAGGAAGAAATACATTGGGGTTTGAAGTCGACGGTTCTTCTGGATCAGGATGATCATTCCTGTATTCCCCAGCAGAGTAGACAGGTAGAAACTCAAAAATAAAAGGAAGAGAGGAAGCCCCCACTCAGGATGTTCAGTGAATGCAGTCAGAAAGAACTCAGTCACGAAGGTGTAATTCCTCCCAGCCATTCATCTAGAAGTTTACCTGTGAGGGCTAAGACTCACAGTGAAGAGACTCACAAGGGAAGATTAAGTTATTTCAAATAATAGAACTTAAATTGAGTCTCTGATATGTGGTCTTTGACTACAACAGAGTTTGAAGACTGAGGAAGACTTCCGGAAATGCAGAGCTCACTCTAAGATAAGATAAAACACAATGGATGTTTCTATTAGAGGAGGAATGGGGAGCAAGTGATCTTAGACTGATATCCTAGATCTTGTATTTACAACTGCTCTCCAATTAGCTACATTAGATTATATGGAAGACTTAACCTTTCTGAACCTCAATTTCTTCTTCTGTCAAAAGATATTAATATAGCCATATGCTGATTAAAACAGATTCTAGACACTGAAATGCTAAAATACACTAAATAGGCATACAGTTGCTTGTTTAAATTTTAAGTGAGCATCTTCTGCTAACTGCCTCTCATTTGACTTTAAATAACCACTGTTACTAAATTTTATTATTAATAATAAATACTTATTAATAATAAAATTTCATGCCAAATTGTCTTTCAAGTGAAAGCATAATGTGAAACACTCAAAAATACGATCCTTGAAGTATATTTTCTTCTAGAAAAAGCATGCAGATATATAGTTCTTCCAAATAAGAACAATAAAACTAAAGAATAATAAAAATAAATCTTCTGTGTTTGAAAGCTTATAGAGCTGTTTTTGATGGTAGTAGACACAAGAGGCCATAAATTTCTAAATAGAGAATTTAGGATTTCTAGACAATATTATCCTATGAGTTTTAAGTATCAGTAAACCTGCATTTCTGCAGCATACACCACTTAAATTCCATCGAGAAGTTCTGCAAATCTTCTGGGTTCAATTATTACCATGTCAGTGAATTACCAAAGAGGTGATTAAATATCTATCTAACAAAACAAATAATACAAGGGGATATTCCCAAGAATAGACTTGTGTCTAACTTTGTGTCTAATCACAAGAAGTTTGGAATGCCCAACATTTTTGCATAAATAACATAATGAGAAATTATCATATTGATAATATTGTATGCTCTATTTGGTCACCAAAGGGATGAGAATATACAGCATATTATTTCATCTTAATGGTATCTGGTAACTTTTAATTCCTTGAAAAGCATTCTTTCTACATGCAATATGCACATTAATGAAATTATGTTGAAAAAAAAAAAGAAATTATGTTGAGCAACCAGAGAATTTCTTTCACCAGTCCTGTCCAAATGAGCATTTTATATTTTGTAAACAAAGCAGCATGAGTCAAAATTAGTCAAAAAGCATTATTAATCAACAATAGTCCCTACTTATAGAAATATTTATTTTCAGTTTTACTGTATGAATTCTTTACGACAACTGCTGTCTTATTTTAAGCTGGCTGAGTAATTAAGACTCTCTATAAATGTGTATACTCATACTCACACTAGCATTATTAGCCTTGCAACCAAGAGAGCAAACATAAGCTCCTACAGGTATCTAACAAAGCCTCATGATGATTGGTTGATTATTTTTAAAACCTCTAGAAAAGTTTAACAATAAACAACTTACATATTTGAAAGGAGAATAAAACAGAAAGTATTCTGCAGTCTAGTATTGATGAACTAATGAAGTTTGAATGAAAAGATTTTGCACTCTTTGATAATGTTCTACAACAGAGCTGTAAAGAGTAGCTGATGATTTGAAAAACAGCTACTCCAAAGGGCAGGCCAATGATGAACTGATCCAATGGGGCTGAGAACACAGAAAAAGAAAAACATAGACACACAAACTCTGAGTTGTCTTTTCCTGAATTCTGCTGGTACTTTTCTTCTTGGTGTGGTATTTCTACTTGTGGCCTGCTATTCCATGTGATTCCTTCATCCAGTTCACCACGTGGAGCCATCGGCAAGTCATACTTCCTTTCTGTCTTAATTTCCTTTGACTTTCTTCTTTTTGTTAAAAATACTGCTATTCCTCATATTTATAGCACTATGGTTGAAATGGGTCACAGCCAGTTCTTTTATGTCTTACTCTCACTGCAAGGAACCACTTTTCCCCTCTCAACATTAGCAAACCAATATATCCCTGACCCTGGTCTCCTGAGATTGCTTCATACTCTTTCTACAATAGTAGGGCTTAAGGAACCAGCAAGTATCCCTAAGGTTCTGATTCCAACTATTTTGAATATAAGAAGCTGGATACACATCTTACAGTCACTGTCACAGTACTGCCTTCTAATTAGCTCCTGAGGTGACTCTCCAGGGAAAGCAATTTTGTGACTTCCTAACAAGGTATCTAATAATTTTGAAAGTTGCTTTCTAATTTCAAACTCTCAAATCCCCGTGGCATGACATGGAGTACAGTGTAATGAAGCCGGTTCATAGAATTATGTTTCTCTTACTTTGTTCAAAAAGCAATTCATTTTTGGAAGGAAGATCTCTTATATCTCACCTTGATGCTAGTATAATCAACTCTGACTTGATCACAAAAAATGTAGTTTCCTAAGAATGAGTTCTTGCCTGTATGACAAAGACATCCTAAAATGCGTGACTGTATAGGTTCACTGTTTACTGAATATGATCAAAGCATATGATATACATACATAAAAAAAATACCAGGGTGTCTGTGGTGTGGACACCTGTAATTTCAGAGCTCAGAAGCAGGATGACTTTTGGAAATTCAAGGCTACACATGGATATTCAAATTATATTGAGACTGAGTACAGTCTAAGAAAGGGCAGAGATCAGAGAGATGATATGAGCAAAGGGGTCAAGATCATGATGAGGAAACAGGCAGAGACAGCTGACCTGAGCTAGCTGGAGCTCTCAGTCTCTGGATTTCTAGCTAGGGAACTTGCATAGGACCAGACTAGGCCCTCTGAATGTGGATGACAGTTCTATGGCCTGGGAATTCTGTGGGCCTACTAGCAGTGGGACCAGAATTTATCTCTAGTGAACAAAATGAGTTTTTGGAACCCATCCCCTATGGAGTGATTGATACCTTGCTCAGCCTTGATACAGGGGACAGTGACTTGGTACTGCCTTAACTTGATATGCCAGATTTTGATGACTCCCCATGGAAGATCTGAGGAGTGGATGGGGAATGTGGGGAAGGTGGTGGGGGGAGTAAAAGGAGGGGAGGGAGGCAAAACTGTGGTTAGTATGTAAAAAAAAAAATAAAATAGAATCCCCTTAGGAACTGTTAGAATCCAGAGGCCCATATTTTAATGTGTAATAATTACATGAGAGTATCTGAGCGTAAGAGCAAGATCCCAGTATATTTTGATTTTACTCCCTAAGTGACTACAATATGAAGTAAGGCTTGAGAGTCAGTCAGAAGCTCCTGCATTTTCTCAGGTGTCTTCGTCAGATGTTTCAGGACATGGTTTTAGTATTCCCAAACACTTAACGACAACTTTTTGTTATTTATTCATTAGCTAGAAAATCATACTGCATAACTGCATGTATAAAGCCCTATAATCAAGAAACCATACCAACTTTAACCCAAATTTCCAAAAACAATTAAGCATAGATCTTCCATTTCAATAACAGCCTGGTATTCCTGGGGAAGGGTACCCATTAGACAGTTCAGATTTTAAAAGGCTCAGAAATTGTCCAAATGGCAAACAGCAAACCTATGAATTTAATAAAACACAGCATTTTATTATGATTTTATGTAAGGTTATAATTGCATATAATTCACCTCTGGATATGGCTCCTTTAGGCCAGAGTGTGACTATCTTCCCAGAAACAAATGCCTCTTTTGGGAAAAGTCTTGGGATGTATTTGTAGAAGTATCATCCTTCCAGATCTATAGAGTCACGAAGTGGATCCCATAGCTGAGTCCCTAAAGTTCTATTTCATAAGCAGTATTGAGTTCATTCATTTGCCTCATCATCCCTAGGTATCAGGCAATCAACTGTTCAGGTGATGGAAGCCCTGTTTTAGGAAGCATTTAATAAATCTGATGAACTCCACCTACCTAGTTAGGGATATTGCATCTTTCTATAATATATTAAATACATACCTCATAAATAGATATATTGAAGCCAAAGAGACGATGCTGTGAGTAAATGTTTGCCATGCAAGCCTTGTAACCTGAGTCAATCTCCAGAGCCCCCATAAAGGTGTATGAAAAGATTCACTTTATATAGTTGTTTCTTGACTTTCACATGCACATTGTGGCACATACTTCCTCCAGGTAAGAAGAGAGATTGTAGCGATGGCTCAGAAGTCCAGAGCACTGGCTGATCTTCCAGAGGACGCAGATTCTATTTCCAGCATCCATATGGTATCTCACAATTGTAGTAAGGAGGCTGCTGAAATTATGACATAGAAATTGTATTAGTTAAACAATTTCTTGGCCCATTAGCTCTAGCTTCTTATTGGCTAACTCTTTTTTTATTATTTACTTATTTATTTATTTATTTATTTATTTATTTATTTAGGATTTCTGCCTCCTCCCCACCACCGCCTCCTATTTCCCTCCCCCTCCCCCGATCAAGTCGCCCTCCCTCATCTGCTCAAAGAGCAATCAGGGTTCCCTGACCTGTGGGAAGCCCAAGGACTGCCCACCTCTATCCAGGTCTCTTAAGGTGAGCATCCAAACTGCCTAGGCTCCCACAAAGCCAGTACGTGCAGTAGGATCAAAAACCCACTGCGATTGTTCTTGAGTTCCCATTCTTCCTCATTGTCCGCTATGTTCAGCTAGTCCAAATTTATCCCATGCTTTTTCAGACCCAGGCCAGCTGGCCTTGGTGAGTTCCCGATAGAACATCCCCATTGTCTCAGTGTGTGGGTGCACATCTCGCGGTCCTGAATTCCTTGCTCATGCTTCGTCTCCTTCTGCTCCTGATTTGGACCTTGAGATTTCTGTCCGGTGCTCCAGTGTGGGTCTCTGTCTCTGTCTCCTTTCATCGCCTGATGAAGGTTAATATTCAGGAGGATGCCTATGTGTTTGTCTTTGGATTCACCTTCTAACTCTTACATATTAATTTAATCCATTTCTTTTAATCTGTGTATTGCCCTGTGGCTGTGGCTTATCGGCTAAAGTTCCATATGGCTCCAGCAGGGCTACATGGCTTCTCTCTGACTCTGCCCTTTTTTTCTCCCAGCATTCAGTCTAGTCCTCCTTGCCTAGCTCTGCTCTGCCCCACCCTGCTCTGCTATAGGCTCAAAGCAGTTCTTTATTCATTAACGGTAATCACAGCATACAGAGGGAAATCTCACATAACCGAGATGGCTCGGCAGTCAAGAGCACTGGCTGATACTTCAGAGATTTAATTCCTAGTATCCATATGGTATCTCACAATCATCTACATCTCCAGTGTCTCTTCTCGCCTCCATAGGCATCAAGTATATATATATATATATATATATATATATATATATATATATATATAGTGCACATGCATACATGTAAACAAAAACCATAGACATAAAGAGTTTTATTTGTTTTGGGGGCTTTCTTTTTATAACCCTGGATGTTATGAAACTCACTCTGTGTACCAGGTTGCCCACCAACTCAGAGATTCGCCTGCTTCTTCCTCCAATGTAACTGGATTAAAGGCAGGTACCTCCAAGACTTGGCATAAAATATTTTTAAAAAAATTGTATTGACTTTACAATAATAATTTTTAAAAAGTCAGTCACGGTGTAAAAGATACAATGAACTTAGGTGCAGGGTGGAAGTGGTAGAGGATGGATGAATAAGATCAAAACACAATGAGCTAAAAGTTCTCAAAGAACTAATAAAAGATGAGAAACAAGTCCCCAAAATTGATTAAAATTGGGGATTATGAAATAGTTTTAGACAAGAAGGTTTTCCCTGAGACTAAACTTTGAAATGGAAGTCCAACAAATTTTAGGGTCTGCCCTAGTATGTGTATGCCTAAGGACTACATTAGGTGATATAAATATACATGTACATATATACATATGAACACATGCATGTCTGTTTACATGTGTGTGTGAGAGAGCATATGTGTGTGTAAATTCTGTCTTCTGAGATAGACATAGTTGGAAAGACAACTGTAAAGTAGATTATTGAATTAAACGTCTTAGCTCATGTAATCCATGCAACATTACCACAGCTTGATTACATTACTAGCCTGACTTTAAGGAGAGAAGGAAATTTATGCATAGAAAGCAGAAGCAGCCCTTTAATAGTCTCATACTAGGCATACATCTGGATTTGAGCCCCTAAGTCTGGTTGCAGAATGCATACTCCTGACTTCTCTTTCATATTTCTCAAGAGGTTAATTCTGAACTCTACATTTAGAAATTCTTGGGAGATTTGCATGTCTCTGTCTGCAAATGGAAGGAGATATGCTTATGGGTGGCACCTAAGCTACAGAATAAGGAGATTGTGGCAGAAAATTCTTCCTCTCCCTGACCATGTTGCTGCATGTTTTGTAAAGTATCTGCACACTCCCTGGTGATGAGCTGGGCTTACATTACTCTAATAGTATCACTTTCCCAGCCACAGCCAACAGGGCAAGGACACAACCCTGTGTCAATTGACTACAAGCAGTGGTGCTCTCTTTTTCCAAGCAATCTTTTCATTTAACTACTATACATACATACCTGGGCCTCTGAGGCAAAAAGTCAGGGCCTGTGACTGAGTAGCTTTTAAGTCTGAATGTAAATTCTCATGGTTAAATCTTCTTGGGTGGGTCATAAAGATTTAAAACAACTAGTATCTCTAAATATCCCTAGAAAGAACTTTGGCAGCACCACCCTGATTCAGAGTTCCCTCTCATTTCACAATTGTTTTTCCTGCTGTCACTTTACATATTTTAGACCTGCAGGATTTTTGTAGGTTATCATAAGATATTAAAATTAAAAGGAGTATTATAAGTCAAATAGTTCAAGCTTTCCGATTTGCATGCAAATGGTCTAAGACTCCAAATAAGAAGACTGCCAATGATTGAGTTTATGTTCAAGCTATGACTATTTAGGAACCATCTAATTAACCAGTACTTTACACACAAGTCCCTTGTTGATCACAGAAGACACCACAGATAGAGAGAAATGAAAATTCAGAAGACACCACATAGAGAGAAAATGAAAATTGAACTTAATTTTATTGAAAATCTTTAAGGTCTGCCATCCTGACACCCAAAATCCTCATGGATATATGTATTGAGAGATAATTATCATTTGATGCTATTGTTATGATGTTTCTCAGTTCAATCAGAGCATCTGTATATAAACTTCACAAACTTATAGAGGATTAAGGATTCTTGCTGATTCTTTATACATCATGTTTGACCTCCAAGGACTTACAGAAATATGAAAATTTGGTGTCTTAAAAATTCATTTTTCCTGCCCTTTACTCCCAACATGAAATCTAATCATTCACATTTAAAGTGCTTGAATCCATCATAAACCACTCCAGACAGTATTTCAAAGAACAAAAGAACTTGTCACATTTAATGTCCAAGTGTTTATGAAATAATTTAAAAGTCAGCAGGATTAAAATCCAAATAGAGATATTAGGAGTTGATTAAGTGATAGAGTGCTCCATTGCCATGCACAATATACTAGGCTCAATTACAAACAATACCAATTTGAATCCCAAATAACTCAAATATGCAGATAAAATCTCAGAGATTGATTATTATAATAATGATCTTACTCAACACTGCATCACTTAGAAGGAAAAAAATCAAAAGGAAGAACCAGGGAATGCTTTTATTGAAGACAGTATGGTAGATTGGTGTGTATCAATAGATGAATAGACAGAAAAAAATGGTATACATACCCAATTGAGTATTACTCAGTCATCAAGAATAAATTCATATCATTTGAAGGAAAATTGGTGGAACTAGCAATCATCATGTTGAATGAAATAACCATATTCCTAAAAAACAACTACTGAATGTATTCTCTATGGACACAATATGCAAATAAAATCATATATATATTATGCATATATGAAAATGTCACAGGTAGACAATTATTTTGTATAATTAACATGAACCCTTTTAAAAAGAAAGGCATTTTTCCTCTATAGTGGGAAAACTTTTCCTTGCACATCATTTCCTTTCTTTGTTAACTCCTTGTATTTCAAAAATTCTAAGAGATAAATCATACTGGTTTTATTCACAAAGTCCAAATATTGTCTTTATCATTCTTTAGAAATATTTTGGAAACTCATTTATAATTTACAGCTATTTGCTTAATGTTTAACCTGAAAAAATTGACAGGAATTATATAGTAGCCACCCCTTTAGAAAAACTGTCCATTTTTAAAGAGAATTTTTAACATAAATATCTGTTTAAAACAAATAAAATTCATTGTGAAAATTTTAATATATTAAATACAAAGTAATGTTACTTTTAAAATAATACATACAATGGAAACATATCTTGTAGATTGCCAGATTTTTATACAAGTTGATTTTGTTTTATGTTGAGAATCATGGACTAATTCTTTCCCTCAGTTCATTCTCTTTACCATTTTGGTTTATAAACATTTCCAGTCTGGTCAATTGTTACAGACTTTTTGCAAGGCTCATAGGTTGACATAAAAAACTAAGGAAATGGAAAGAATATGAATGGGTGATACTGACAGCTGATTTTTTTCTGGGATTTCTCATATTCATCGTTGTATGAATTTTGTAATATCTCCTTAATTCAGAGTTATTATGCCTCTTTTAGACTGAGAAATTAATTTACCCAAAGTATCACTAGAAAGAAAATAGGATTTAGATTCTCCTATATAATCTGAGGACTCTGAAGAACAAGAAACTATTTCCTTGATTTCAAAATGAAAATTTTATTTGTAACAATGTCTTTCTCATTTTCTTGAAACTCAAATGAGACCATTTCCAGGAATGAAAAAATATTTCCAAAGCAGTTGACTGATGTAGACCCTGTACTTAGAAGTGAAGGAAATAAATACTATGCTTTGAAGTATTTCTCAGTTTTGTGAAGGGCACATAGTTACTCTCCTCCTTAATCAGATCTTTGACCCAGAACATAAGGTGTGCTTAAACTGTCTATATCTGCCTATAGTCACTGTGCTATGCATGACACAGGATGCTTGGTAAGAGCCTCTTACAACCAGGATAAAAGTGTGAGAAGGAACAGCAATGTATTGTGTCTTTCAAAAACTACACTACCTTAGCCCTTGTGGAGGCCTAAGAATATAAAAGGTGGCTTATCTCATCTTGAAACTCTTAGAAGAAGATGACAAAAAAGAAAAGGAAATACAGTGATTTAAGGAGTGGCAAGGCAATTTGCAAACTTTGTTAATTTGGCTAGAGCAGATAGAAAATCTAACAAAGCAGGGAATTGGTACTGTATCGTTACTATATCAGCATGCTACATAACTGCATTGACCAAGCATTTATACATCTAAAGAGAAGTGAAAATCTATATTTCACAATTTAAAGCAAGCCCTGTGATATGAACTTTTACACAAATAAGTTGCAATGTTGATGAAAACTAAGACAAGAGAGAAAGATAGTCCAGAATTCAAGTCAAGTGAAGTAATGCAAAATCTGATCTTATAAATGATGAGGCAGGATACTAGTAGTTACTAGAGCCAACTAACAAACTGTCAGTGACAAACAGAGGTAAGAAGGGAATACAATAGTATTTCAAATACACATTTCACCACTATGTACTTTGCACTCTCCAATACTTCCTTGCTTTCTCTATTCTAAGAATAGTACACCACCTAGGAAATACCGATAGTAGGAACAAAAATGACTAAGTAGTCCTTTCACTCAATTGTACAAGGTTTGAGAAACCTGGAATCTACCAGTGACCTTTCTGATGGCAGCCTTCACATCTTTGTTCCTTAGGCTATAGATAAGAGGGTTCAACATGGGGATGGCCACAGTGTAGAAGACAGACACTATCTTGTCTTCCTCCAGGGATTTTCCTGAGCTGCTCCGTATATACATGAAGATGAGGGTCCCAAAGAAAAGAGCTACAGCGGTGAGGTGGGAGACACATGTTGAGAAAGTCTTGACTCTGCCACCTGAAGATTTCATCTTCATGACAGCCTTGATGATGAGCAAGTAGGAAATCAGTATGACCAAGGCATTCACCAAAATGACAAAGTTCCCAAAGAAAACAATAATGATCTCAACATTCGTTGTGTCACTGCAGGAGAGCTTCAGCAGAGGTGGAAGGTCACAAAAGAAGAAATTTATTTGATTATTTTCACAGAAGAAGAGAGAAAAGGTACATGTAGTCCTTAAGATGGCCCCAAACAGCCCACCACCATAGGCTCCAGCCACCAAACTCCAGCATCTTCTAGGGCTCATGACAACAGTGTAGAGCAGTGGGTTACTAATAGCAACACATCGGTCATAGGCCATCACAGACAGCAGGAAACATTCTGTTGCTGCACAAATGGTAAAGAAGAAAAACTGAGCAGCACATTGGCCATAGGAGATGACCATTTTGTCTTTGGCCAGTGTAGCCAGGATCTGAGGGGTGATGACTGAGGTGTAGCAGGCATCCAGCATAGAAAGGTGGCTCAGAAAGAAATACATTGGAGTATGGAGTTGTATATCCACTTGTATGATAATGATTAACCCCAAGTTTCCCAAAATGGTGACAAGATAAACCATGAGGAAAACCAAAAAAAGGGGCATTTCCCACTTGGGAAAGTCAATAAAGCCCATGAGAACAAACCTGGTTACTGTAGTGAGGTTTTTATTGGCCATAACAAGTCAATCAATGTGACCTTTAGTCTGAGTATGAGAATGAAGTAAAATTAAAAGAAGGGAATAAAGAACAAACCCCCTTTGTCTATGGTAGAAGCTGAGTTTGCAACTATAGTTTATTTTCAATGCTTGTTTCAGAAATTCGGAACCAGGCTTATTCTTTCATAGCAGTTCCTAAATTTGACAGAGCTGAGACTTAAGCTGCTGTTTCTGATTCAATGGAATTCTGGTTTATATTTGGAAATTCCTGTGAAGAAAAGACACAAGTGACCCTAGGTTTGAAAAGGACCAAGACAATATATGTTCCAACATCTCTTATATCACAGTGTTATCATTACATATAAAAATGGAATCTGTCTGTCCAAACCTCTCATAGAGTGGTCTCAGTTTAGCTTTTCATGACACTTGAATTCACCTAACGCCTTCTTTTCATGAACTTCTGACAGAAATTTGAAGGTGATATATTTTCTCTTCTACTTGTCCCTGTAGCACACATTCATGTATATTTTCTCTAATTTATATGTTTATTTAAGCAGGCTGAGAAAAAATAGCTTCTTGGGGACCAGCAAGACAGCTCGGCTAATAGAGGCACTTGCATACAGGCCTAATAATGTGAATTAGTTTCCCATATTTCACAAGGTGCCTGGAAAGAATCAACTACAAAGAGTTGTCCCCTGATCTCCACAGAGAGCATTGAGTGCCTGGGGGTGCGCGTGCGCACACACAGACACACACAGACACACACACACACACACACACACACACACACACACACACAGAGGGAGAGAGAAGAGAGAGAAACTAAATAAATACATATTCCTAAATAGTCAGTATATTTTTATCTTCACTTCAGTCTTTTAGCATCTAACTCAGAAGCTACCATATTCAACATGTGTTTGCATTCTTCTCCTTATTATGTGGCTTTAGTATTTCCTTATTTGCATCAATTTCTTATCTATAATATGGAAAGATTATGCCTGTACTAAAGTATTGTTGTGAGTGTTAAGTGTTTTTGTTGTTGTTGCTGTTTCTTTTTGAGATAGGATTTCTTTGTGTAGACTTGGCTGTCCTAGAACTAGCTGTATAGAGCAGGCTGACCTCAAACTCACAGAGATTTACCTTCTTCTGCCTTTCCAGTGCTGGGATTAAAAGCATACATCACCATTGCTCTATTAGTATTAAGTAATTTAATGTGTGTAAGAGATATAATGTCCAGTTCCAAAAGACCTAAATATATTTATTTATTATTATTGCTAATGTTATGATAGATTTTAAATATGACATATTCTTCTCTTGCTTAAATATAATACATTTCTCTCATATAAATTCTCTATATTTACCTATGCATCTCATTAACAATGTATTTTCATATTAGAAATTTCTAAAGTGACAGATTGATTTACATAAGCAAGTTTGGCACAATAATGAGTTATTTTGGCCTCTCATTAAATAAAGTAAATCCCTCTTAATTCAGGCTTTCTTCTCCTAAAAGAAATCTTGTCTTTCATTCCATACCTGTACAAGTACTTGTTCTTATGGCTAGTTTCGTGAATTGATTGCTCAGTTATGGAAATGCTAAGTGGTGTTTTCCTATTATGATTGCATATGTACCGTACACTAAAGGGATTCTGTTGATTCTGGGCAGATATTTCAAATATCAAGTGAAATTAATGTTCTTATGTTATGTTTTATCACTTTTTCAAGATAATTATGTTTAACTTGTTTCATAATGAGTTATGGCAGTTTGAATTTCCTACAATTTCTTATTGCCGTATGTCACAGATCTATAATATGATCAATAAAATGCAAAGACATATGTTGGGATTCAACCTGAGGACCAGAAGGGTAAAGCAGTCAGCCATTGGCTCTCACCTCAACCTCAGTCTGAAAATAGTGATCCTGCCTCCAGGAAACCTCAGAATGTGACAGAGACTGAGACCTTTCTCCTTCTATTTTATATTCATCTCTAGTTCTGGGATTAAGGGCATGCACCACTACCGCCTGGTTTCTATGGCAAGCTAGTGTGGCTACTGGGTTTAAAGTTGTGTATCACCACTGCCTGGTATATAAGGCTGGCCAGTGTGACTATTTTACTTTTCTGATCTTCATGCAAGCCTTATTTATTAAAATACAAATGAAATGCCACTACACAGATCCGAGTCACATCATCACCTAACATGCATGCTACTTACCATCTCTCATATGCATTCTGTCTTTTCACGAACATTCCTAACATCCAAATGGTCATTGAAAATTTCTTCATGGAAACCCAGATACATAATCCTTACTTTAAAGGCATTGATATTTAAATATTTTAAAGATTACTGTCAATAATATCATTAGACAGTTGCTATCAATACATTATTTATGGAAGAGAAACTAAAACCAGATATGAAAACTCCCCATTGAATTCACATACAGAGGAATCACTGTCTATTTTAAAGAGCCCTGTTTCTCTTACTCTAAACTGCTTCCCTAGAACCATTTGCCCATTAGCTTAGCACCACATCCCCTACCATTGGATTCTGGTTAAAATTTGACTACTTAAAGTTGCTGATTCTTTAACAAAATACATGAACACACAAAATATATTACAAATAAATTAATTTTTGCTGTAGTAACATGGAATTGCCATTTTTATAAAATTTATCATAATAAAAATGACTAATTTAATGTAATGTGTCTCTACCATTTTCATAAATATTTATAACCATACACCTCTACAAATGCCTCTACACTCCTTCTTGTTTGACAGATAAATATCTAAGGTATTTTACAAAGGAAACTGTCAGAATGTGACTGGAAATATCCACTTTTTTTAGATGCTTTTTAAAGGGTTTGAGGCAACATCGAGTTGGTTTGACCATAGAGTAATAGAAGTCAACAGCCTTACTGAAACCAGTTTACTCCTAGTGAACATTTTGATAAAAACACAGGGGATTTTTATGAGTTGATATCATATTTATAATATACAATAAAGAATATTAGATACTTGAGGGGAATAAAAAGGGTATGATATCTAAATAGAAACTTTAAAAAGGAGATTAATTCTAAAAATTATATTTAGTCTAACTTTCAACCTACCCTCAACATCTTCCTATTTCTTGCAAGGATTGAGTTCCTGGGAGGTTGGAGGGTTATCATCAAAGGAGCTCAAAAATAGTATCTTTCCTTACTTCACCAGAATCAGTTTCTCAAAACACTACTACACACTTACTGAGCTTCTTCATGGAGTGAGGTAGATGCTGAATATGTTAAAGCTATTATTTCCTTTCAATTTGATAAACCCATATTACAATATTCAAAATTTTACTTTTATTTTACAGATAAAAATGAAGACCAGAGATACTAAATAATTTTCCTGAAATGTTACTACTGAACAAAAAAGGTCCCATCTTGATCCCCTGACTGCAAGTAAACCAATTTATGCCTTTATGCTTTCCAAACACTGGTATTTTGTTCAATGAGTACCTGCTCTTCGACAATCACCATGTGTCATGTTTATCACACATTATCTTAC
The DNA here is from genome assembly GCF_037038515.1 of Microtus pennsylvanicus. Classification (NCBI taxonomy): domain Eukaryota; kingdom Metazoa; phylum Chordata; class Mammalia; order Rodentia; family Cricetidae; genus Microtus; species Microtus pennsylvanicus. The sequence continues at coordinate 95,336,037 of NC_134583.1, forward strand.
ACCTAGGAAAGAGGTGTTATTTTTGTCCTTGAGGAGTTTAAGATCAAATAACAAAGGATACTTCTCAAGGTCAAAGCAACTAGTAAATCTGGAATCTAATGTAGATTTATCTTAATCCAAAGATGTAACTGTAATATATGTGGTTATTGCATCTTTCATCATAGCTACTAGAAGGGCAGAATTTATTTCCTCAGAGAAATATCAAAACTAAACTCTATAATCTGGTGAGAATATCTCTTAAGAAACTTTATTTTCTAAAAGGTACTTATTGATACCAAACTGCAAAGAAATGAAAGATGGTAGTTGCAAAACAAAATGATCCGTACATACCCATGCATTTAGATGGAAACTGATCTCTTAGAATGGCTATGCTACCCTAAGATGGGACCATCTGGATCCAGAGAGATACCTGATTGATTAAGAGCATTGTTTTTCTTTCATCTTTCATCACTGACTTATGTTCCACCCTTAGTAGCCACATGGAATCTCACTCACAATCATCTGTTCCAGGGTATCTGATGCCATGTTCTGGCTTCTGCAAGTATCAGGCACATATATGGTGCACATACTGTGTGTAGGCAAAACATTAATACACACAAATAAGAAGAAATTTTTAAAAAGATCAAGTAGCAATGGCCTTATTCTAGCCCTAATTGTCATTTGCTAGTTTGTCTAGAAATTTTTATTATCTTTACAAGATTGTAAGGTGGTAGAATCTACCTATTGAACTTGAAGCCTTTGAATTCAAATTAACAATTGCATTAAGTATTTTTAGAAAGCAGCTAAGATTGCACACATAGTTCGATGTAATGGATCATTTGGGAATTTCTTCTTTAATAGCAACATGGGTAATTAAAATGCTTTGGGGGATGGCCAAGTAGAAGCTTCGCAGCAAAGAAGTATTCCCCTGAATCATAAATCAGTTCCAGGAACAGGTTCTAAAACTCTTGGGGAAAGCTCCCCCATCATTTTCTCAGCAATTTCTCTCAGGCAGAAGCCTATTTTTCTATCTTCTCCACATCTCTTAGTGGATAAAATCTTACCTTTGATATTCCATGGCAACTTCCAACTAGGATCTGGAGATCAACCATAGCTTTTACGGGGAACAGACAAGTTCTGCTCAGTTAGTCAAAGGCCTAAAATTCAGATCAGAGGTCCTCACATAAAAGTCTCTTTACAGTATACATATTTTTACAGCCATTGTCCAGTTACAACAACTCAGATCTGAAATCTAACAGCACTGAAGGTTTCAATTTTCATAAGGAAGCATGAGTTTTTACTCAAAGGGCAGCAAATTTATGGTGGTATAACCATACTTCAACTGTGTCTGCACTGAGCAGAATACTTTCCCACCTCCTTCAAGATCCATTTCCAGAGCTCTGTGACTAACGTTCTTTGTTCCGTTTTTATATTTTCTGCCTCTGAAACCACCAATATTTTTGTTAGAAACATACAATTTGCCAAAATTGCATTTGTGTTACATACTCATTATTCATTGGTAGTTAGTCTTGTTTCTTCAGCTTCATGGTAAATTCTCACATGTTCTTTTCAGTTAACTCAGCTTAGCCTGTTTGCTTTCTCTACTTGGAATTCTAAGATTCAAAGTATTCTAGCATTAGAACTGTCAATGATGTAATATACTTCCTAAGTATCGAAGTTTGAATAAATATTTTGATAATTAACAAGCATTTGGCTTAGCCATGGTTTTGAGTGTGCAGATGCAGGATGATATGAGAAGATGATAGAATATGTGAGCAGAAGAAAAGATATAGGAATCAAAACAATCCAATGAGGAAAAAGATAGTATTAATGCAAAAGTTGGCCTAACAAGATGGCTCAGAGGATTAAGATGCTTGCTGCAGAGCTTTAACTAACTGAGTTCAATCCCTACAACCCACATGATGGGAGGAGAGAACCATTTCCTTGCAAGTTGTCCTCTGACCTCCACAAATATTCCCAGGAAATGCTCCCCAAACTTACATTTCATTAATTTATTTAAGAGAAGGCATAAAGGGAGACTTAAAAGATATATGAGAAACTGTGAAAATATCACATCTAACAATTATGGATACAAAGCAAAGAGAAGAATTTCATTTTGAAAGCATGGAAAATATTTTAACTCAAACAAGAAAATTATCCAGAAAATAAGGAAAGATATATAATCTAAATAAAATAGGCATTTAGAACAGCAAGCTGAGAAGACCAAAAAAAGAAAACAATAGAGATCTTATATCATATCATAATTAAATACCAAATAAACAAAAAAGAAGGAAAAATATTTCACGTGGCAAGAGAGAAATGCCAAGTTATATATAAAGGCATCCTCATGAGTTTCTCAATAGAAATCCAGAGAATGATACAGTTCAGGTTCTGAAAAATAACTATCAATTCAAACTATTATAAGTAGCAATGCTATGTTATCATTAAAAGATTAAAATAAAATTTCTGTGATAAAAAATAAGCTAAAGTATTTTATGACCATGAAGCTAGCTATTTAAGAAACTTGAAGGAAAGTTTTGACTTGAAGAGAAAGAATTAAAAAATATATTCATAAGCCCAAAGGAAGGAAAGCACACTGGAATAATAGTTACATAACAGAGGAGTAAGAAAACAACAAGCTCTACAAAAATCAACAAAATAACAATAATTGATACATATCTTCCCACAATATCTCTGAACATGAATTTTCTTAAATAATCAATCAGAAGACAAAACCTGGCAGATTGGATCAAAAAACAGGACCATCATTTGCCTCAAAGAAAATGTAACTAAACATAAAAGACAGATGTTTCTTTAGGATAAAAACATTGAAAAGATAGTCTAAGGAAAGGGATGTAGGAAACAAGCAATAGCTGTGATTTTATGATCTGACAAAATAGACTCCAAGCAAAACTTCAGAAGAGATAAAGGATATCAATTCAAAGCAATTAAGTGAATTACTCATCAAGAAGACATCTTAATTTTAAACCCATGCACGCTTTTAAACATGGGTGAATCCAGTTTCATAAAAGAAATACTACTTGATGCAAAGTCACAAATTAACCACAGCACAATAGTAGTGATTGGCCTCAATACTCAAATGAATTGACAGGTCAACACACACACATGCGCACATGTCATAAATTTATGGAAATACCTAAATTAAATGACACTATATATCAAGTACACTTTTTAAACATTTACAGACTATCCAATTAAAATACTCCAGAATTTAGATTCTTCTCAGCAGCCCATGGATCTTTCTCTAAGTAGATCACCTATTAGGACCCAAAGACAATCTGACAAATAGAGTAAAATAATGAAATATTTATTTGTATGCCATATTCTATATGATCACAACAGTGAAATAAAGCTGAATCTCAGGAGCATAAGATACTATAGGATATACAGAAGCTTATGAAGATTATGTACTACTAAGTGATAAAAAGGTTGTTGAGGAAATAAAAAAGTGAAACGTTAAAAAATACAAGAATTGAGTGAAAACACAACATACCAAAAACCTAGAAGGGGAAATAGAATCAAGGAAGGACAATTAGAATAGAAGCAGAAGAATAAAGAGACTTGTTTGGAACAGCACAGTGTGAGTTCATTTACCCTCAGATATCTTTCTCTTTCTCTTGCTGTAGCATTCAATAAGAACTCTGAAGAGGACCTGGAGACTGGACCCCAAAGGACCTCAATATGGAAGGAAAAGAAACAATGTCTCAAAAATGGCAGCCAGGGTAAAGATTTCAGTGGAACAAAACAATATGCTCAGTAAAAAAGTTGTCATTGGAGATGGAGAGATGGATTCACAGTTAAGAGATGGCAGCTCATCTAGAAGATTCAAGTTCAGTTTCCAGCATCTCAAGGCAGCTCATGGCTAACTCTAACTCCAATTCCAGGTGATTTGATGCCCTCTTCTGGCCTGTTATGGATACTGCACACATGCAGTATCATGCAGACAAAACACCCAAACACTTAATTTGAAAATAAAGCCAAAGAAAATTCAAAGAAGGAGTTCTTCAGTTATTTTGGTTATATGAGATGCCATAAGTATAATTCCCCAGATAAACATGAAATATGTTTGATTAATTCATCTTCCTCTATCCATTACCTTTTGTCATTATTGTTTTATATCAATATTGAATGAGTCATGCAGTTGCAGCAAGAGAATAGCATTGATTTCATAGAGTTAGAGAATGTAAAGAAAGAGATCAAACTATACTGACACTTGACTTATACTAGGAAATTTCTTACTTATCATCTTACTCAATTATTATAGTGTATTTAAATTTGGAATTGCTATACTTATTTTAGATCTGAAAGTGTGAAATATTTATCCAAATTTTCACAATTAATTAGAGACAAAATTAGTTTTAGCTTCAAACTACCCCATACCTAGCTTACTGCTGTGTGTGCTTTGTATTCTGAGTACTCTGGGTCTGAAGGAAATATTTTACTCATTACTAAATGGAAATTTCCTATTTGGCAACATCTTCTCATCTGCCTCTGAAGTTAAAATGAAGTGCAAATAGAACTATGTATGTGACAGAATCTTTTTCAAATGCAATTACTGATATCTCATCTGACTTCTGACATGGAAATTAAGAAAAGAAAGAAAATTATCTTATGTTTTACAGCCTGGTATTGTATTCACAGGTCATAAAGTCTACTACAAAAAAAGGGAATGAGTGGTTTAACTGTCTGTTTCTGTGCTATCTTAACATTGCTAATCCTAAAGGCATGATACTTGGATGAGAGCTTCCAACAAAGTAGGCATTAGAGTGAGGAAGAATGACAGTGCATCATCCTACTAAGGCCAGAATGGACCCTTGTAGACACCTTTCTATAGGTGAAGTGGCTAGGTTCATTCTGAAGTCATCAACATATCAACAGAAAAGAAAATAAGTGAGTTATAAAAACAGTTTGAAAGTTCTTTTATTATAACCTCAGAATAAAGAAAGACACTGTAATATTGAAGGAGAAGCTTATACTGTATATTTTACATATGGAAAAGGAAACAAAAAAATCAAATAACTCCATGCACAGAGTCCTGAAATGTAATATCTGACACAATAAGCACAGTGATATGCACAGCAGCAAAGACAATATGGAAAGTATAACAAAATTTAGAGTAAAAAATCATGAGATCTCTTAAACCTTCTCTAGGTGACGGTATCAGAGAGCATCAGGAGACCATGACAGAAAAAAGAAAGATACTTTATTTTCTGGATATAAAATGCATGACAACTTTTCATCTTGCCTGAAACAACTTGCAAGCATCCACTCTGTTCATAGATAGAAGATGAATATATTGCTGCTGTCTATTATGTAATTAATGATCTTCATAGAAAATTGACAATGAGGAGAAGTCATCTCACTCAGTTCTATACAGTCTAGGACATCTGTCGTCTATTAGTGACCCTTCTGAAGGCAATCTTAACATCTTTATTTCTCAGACTGTAGATCAGTGGGTTAAGCATGGGGATGACCACGGTGTAGAAGACTGATACGACTTTGTCTTCCTCTAGGGATTTTCCTAAGCCACTTCTTATATACATGAAGGTGAGGGTCCCAAAGAAAAGAACCACAGCAGTGAGGTGTGAGACACATGTGGAGAATGTTTTACCTCTGCCACCTGAAGACTTCATCCTGATGACAGTCTTGATGATGAGCAGGTAGGAAATGAGTATGATCAAGGCATTCACCAAGATGACAAAGTTCCCAAATAACACAATGATAATCTCAGCATTTGTTGTATCACTGCAGGATAGCTTCAGTAGAGGTGGGAGGTCACAAAAGAAGAAATTTATCCTATTGTCTTTACAGAATGAGAGGGAGAAGGTACATGTGGTCCTCTGAATGGAACCAGACAATCCACACACATAGGCTCCCACTACCAAACTCCAGCATTTTCTCGGACTCATGGCCACAGTGTAGAGCAGAGGATTGCTAATGGCAACATAGCGATCATAGGCCATCACTGCCAAGAGGAAACACTCTGTGCTTGCACAGAAGGTGAAGAAGAAGAACTGAGCAGCACAGTGGTGATAGGTAATTACGGTTTTGCCTGTGGCCAATGTGGCCAGAATTTGAGGGGTGATAACCGAGGTGTAGCAGGCATCCATTACAGAGAGATGGCACAGGAAGAAATACATTGGGGTGTGAAGTTGGATGTCCACCAGAATAAGAATGACCATACCCAAATTCCCGAGGATGGTTACAAAATAGAAACACAGAAACATTAGGAAGAGAGGAATTTCCCACTCTGGGTAGTCAGTAAAACCTACAAGAATGAATTCAGTTACTGTGGTATAATTACTATTGGTCATATTCAATGTGGAATCATCAGAATATAAGAGTGAAATGTAATGAATCCAGGACTGATGATCAATCTTTTTCTCTACAGTATGTGTTAATTTGTATTTCTGAGGCTATTTATACAAGTGTTTTTCAGGAATTGTTGAATTTCAGTGATTTTCCTTAGACATTTCCAAAGCATATGAGGTGACTCTTCAGTTGCTCTTTCTGCTTCAAATGAATTCTGCTTTACATTTGTAGGTTTCTCTGAGGACAAGAGAGATGATCCTCAGGTTTGGGGAAGACCAAAATGACCCTTTGTACCTCCGTTCCAACCCCATTACAGGAAGGAGTCTTCTTTGCTGGATACCAACATGTTTTTATTTGTTGTTCATATGAGCCACCATATCCTCAGGCAGTACAACCTGTACAATTCTCTTCTTGAAGCTGAACCCCCCCCCTCTCTCTCCCCCCTCCACACACTGACCTTAGCTTTTGTCATTATCCTCAAATCAATGTAACCCATCTTTTCATGAAAGTGATAAAGAAATAGAAAGTTGATTAGTCTGTTTTTGTGCTCAATAATCCCTTAATACATACATCCATATATTATTCTTATTATTATATCATTTTCCAAGATATTGCCTATTCAGATAAAACTAGAACAATTTTTTTCTACTTCAATTCTTACGCACCACATTTAATATACTGTTCTTCAAGAATTTTTAATATACAACATCTAAAATTAAATAATCCAAACCCACAATCTTCTTATGCCTTAGTTCTGTGTCTTGGGTCACATAATCTAATTTTATTGTTTCTCTATTCCTTTGTGATTGCATTCATTTCCATCATTAATTCTTTTATCATTGTTGTGATATTTTATACATACATGTAACTGTTCTTTGCTCTTACCCACCACTTACCCCAGTCGTTTTTCTTCTGAACCTTTCCTTTCATGAAATAATACTCTCTCTGAATAATACAGCCTCCTCATACCAGAGAAAAGAAATACTCTTTGATTTTCTTTCTCAGTAACCATTTCTTCCTCCCTTCTCTCTCCCATCCAGGTTACATCCTCTTGCCACATAAGTGCCCTTTCTATTTTTATGCCACTCATATGTGTGTGTGTGTTTAAATATATATTCATTTGCTACAATTTATAATAAGAAAATATGTTGCAGGGAGGCTGCTTGTTGGTTCTGGTCGCCGGCTAGCTTAGACCTGAAATAATCACATAGAAACCATATTATCTAAAGTACTGATTGGCCCATTAGCTCTAGCTTTTTATTGGCTAACTCTTACATCTTAATTTAACCCATCTCCATTAATATGTGCATCAACATGAGATCATGGCCTACCAGCAAAGTTTCTGTCTATCTCCTGTGGCTCCATGGCATCTCTGACTCTGCCCTTTTCTTTCCCAGCATTGAGCCTAGTTTTCCCTACCTAAGTTCTGGCCTATCAACAGGACAAAGCAGTTTCTTTATTCGTTAATGGTAATCACAGCATACAGAGGAAAATCCCGCATCAGAAGTACTATAATTTTGTTTTACTATATTTTCCCACGTGTTCATATCCACAGTATGGAGAAGTTCCCCTGTGGTTAATTGCAAGCTTCCTACATTGAAACAATAAAAAAATTGGCTAATTATTAACATGTTTTTTATCATCTAACTGATAAACTTTTTAATTACATTAACTGTCTAATGACTGATTTGTGGAATCCTTGGGATAGGTTTAGTGTTCAAAGTACCCGAGCAGAGACTAAATGTCAGCAAATTGGGTGCAGCTAAAAATAGAGTTACACTAAGACTGTGTCTGTCATTCCGCCTCTTTCTGTCACTTTCTCTGTTTTTCTGTGTGTCTCTCTCTGTCTCTCTTTCTCTTTCCAAACCCACATCATATTACCTCTCCTGCTTCTGACAAGAATACATACATGATGAACAAACACAGTGAAGTTCAGAGTGACTATGGAACTTGTTCATCATACTATATTTGAACCTAGGACTTTCTAATGCCAAATTATGTACTCTTTCAACCACATTGTATTTCTGTTCTCAGAAACAAAATTGTCTGCATACCCCATTCCAAAACTTAACCACACACATATACTTCTTAAAGATCTTTAGGCAAATAATTATTAAGGTTTGCTTTGAACTTTTGCAATACTTGTGTTGATTTTTTTTCCTTTCATGATTCTGGGTTGACATAGACCTTCTTGCCCCATGTTTTTCGTGGTGGGTCTTTAAGTAAATTGCTTAACCAAGAGGCAAATATGAATGAGTGTTTCAACAACTTAGAACCAATTTTCTAAAGCTGCCTAGGTTTGATTATTTCATCTAAGGACAATTTAGCCATAGTTTACAGAAGGAATATTTTGACAACCCACCTGGTATATTCATATTTTGTGTGATGTTATTTAAGAAGAGTTTTGGGGAACTAGTATTTTAGATTGTGGCCAGAGTAGAGAGAGGCAATAGCCTCCTTAAACTGAAAACTGCTTTAAAATGGAAAATTGGCTAATGAACACATTTTATTAGTTTTTTGAGAGTTTGCAAAATGTTTTTTGATAATATTCATTCTTCTATCCCAACTCCTAGAGCCGCACGCTTTCCCCTACCCATCCAGTTTTGTATTATCTTTTTTGTTTAAATCCATAAAGTCTACGTTGTGCTGCAAATCTACTCTAGAATGTGCATCATTTACTGGAACATGATCTAAAACCTGACTCTCCCTCCTCCAGCATCTATTAATTGCCAAGAGTTCCTAAAGCTTTTTTCCAGTAAAATGTGGTGAACAAAAAGACCAACAACTGTCTGATGAACAAATAATCAGAAACTTCAGAATGCTCAGCCATAAATCAGAGCTGCATATCACATACCCTTTCCTCCCAAGGCTCAGGAATGATTACAGAAGATAAGACAGAAATATTATGAAAGTCAGATGTGATGGGTGGGCTACAAGGCTTATAAACATTTTAATAAATCCTATAACATGTATGAGTTGACAGTACTTATTACCTGTGATGTGCTTTTATTATACCACATGCAGCACAGAATAAGATGGAGGCTCTGAGAGATCCCTAGGGAAAGAGAAATATTTTAGCCAAGAACAATGCCCCAGTTACCTTACACTTTAAGTTGCAACCTTTTCTCAAACTCTTTGTTGTTTATCTTCCAAAGGATAATTATCATTGATGACAATAAAGCTCGACAATGCTAAATTCTTCACTTATGCTAATTTTGGGAATTAATGTCCCAAAATTATTCTACCTAAGTATTGTGTCCTTATTTTGCTTCAAGCACATGCTAAGCACTTTAAAGGTGCCATTCCCAATTCAACTTGACAATAACATTATGAGGTAACAACAGCCAACCTTACTTTAGATATAAAGGAACAGAGTTTTGAATACTCAGTTATTTTTTCAAGCATACGACAACTAATAAAAAAGCTTTTTGGATTCTACCTTGGTTCCCCAGACTACAGATGAGCTCCTTTAGGTCTTGTTTCTTTTCCAAATACTGGTGGTCATTTGGTTAACACCTGTCCTAAGCCAATCACAACATGGCACATTCTGAACATATTATCTTACACAATTCTATGATCTCATGAAACAGTTATTTTGTCCTTAAGAAGACTTGGACTCAAATAGCTAAATAAGTTTTCATGGCTAGTCAGGGAAATAATCTTCAACCTTACATAATCTTTCTATATCAGAGCTCAAATGTAAAAGGTTGGTTCCTCATAGTGGATGAATACAGGATATAATAATTACAGAGAAATCTGTGTATGAACTCTATAGTCTAATATAATCAGATTCCTTTGCACAAAACTATGTTTTTATAGTCTCAACCAAAGGTTTCAAAGAAGTAACTCAATCTTACCTATTATATTCCTATGATAAACAAAGTCCCATGAGATGACTGTCTGCATTGTCCATGGCCAAATCTTCTCTCCAGTTCACCTTCCCTAATTTGTGTACCCCTTATTTTAGAGTCAGTATCTTTTCCAGAGTTTCCAGAGCAATAGTTATTTAAAAAATACTTAGTAAAGTCATCTAGTTGACTGATTTTGAATTCAAACTAATAATTGTTGTTCAAACATTTGTCAGAAAGCATCTAAAATCACCCACATGGCTCATCATAACATAAATATTTTATTTTTTCTTCTTATTAATCAAATGAGTATTATCATTGTTTGGTATTTGTTTCTGTGGGAACAAAAAAATGGAAAGGCTTCCTTTGATCAAAAATCAGCTCCAAAGATGCCTCTGGGGCTTCTGTGGAAAGTCAAGCCCTACAGAAAGATTGAATCCTAGAAGATGTTCATTATCTCATCCCTTCCACTCAGATTAGATGATAAAAGAAAACCCTTTGGGACTACGTGGAAACTCCTAAACATTCTGAGTTATATATCTAATTAGCAACCCCTCCAGGGAATTAACTTTTGGCAATGATGTAACTCAGGTTCTGCTCAACTTGTTATTCAGAGGCAGTATTGGTACTGTAGCTTGTAGTTGAGGACTTTCCATGACAGTCTCTTTATAGCACATTTACCCTCAGTCTTGCTATACAGTCACAACATAGGACTGAACAGTTAGTTTCATTATCTACTCAGAATTTCATAAGGAAATGTGATTATTGAATATGAGACTGAGTATGGGATAGTCTAAATACACTACATTTGCTTCTGCTTTGAGTAGCATGTTTACTGTGTAGGCTACAATTTTGTCCTATTAACAGTGTCCTTGGCTATACAAAACCTTCAAAAGGTTCCATTTATTAATTGTCAATTTTAGAGTCTATGCTTCTGGTGTTATATTTAGGAAGTTGTCGCTTGTGCCAATAATTTCAAGGCTATTTCCTACTTTCTCTTCTATCAGATGCAGTATAACCAGATTTGTGTTGAGGTCTTTGATCCACTTGGACTTGAGTTTTGTACATGTGGATAAATATGGATCTATTTGAATTCTACATGCTGACATTCAGTAAGACCAGCGCCATTTGTTGAAGATGCTTTCTTTTTCCATTGTATAATTTTTACTTTTTATCAAACATCATGTGTACATAGGTATATGGATCTATATCTGGGACTTGGACTCAATTCCACTGATCCACTTGTCTGCTTTTATTTCATTGTATTACTAATTACTAAAAATACTACTCTATAGTAGAACTTGAGATCAAGGATAGACACCTCTGGCAGTTCTTTTATTGTAAAGCACTCTGTTAGCTGTCTTGGAGTTTGTGTTTTTCTAAATGAGGTTGAGTATTTTTTTTCAAGGTTTGTAAAGAATTGTGCTGGAATTTTGATGAGGATTGTATTGAATCTACAGGTTGATTTTGGTAAAATGGCCTTATTTATTATGTTAATCCTACTGATCCATGAGCATGGGAGATCTGTCTGTCTTTTGATATTTTCTCCAATTTCTTTCTTCAAAGGCTTGACCCTCTTGTCATACAGGTCTTTCGCTTGCTTGGTTAGAGCTATCTCAAGATATGTAGCTCTCTTATACACAAACAATTAAAGGTCTGAGAAAGAAATTAGGGAAACAATACCCTTAACAATAGCCACAAAAGTAGGGCATCTACTCTGGGGCTTGCTTGGGTTCCTCGATTGGGTCTGGTCTCTGGATAAGCAAAAGTCTTCCTAGATCTGGCCAGGCATTGCCTCTAATAAAGCCTAAATCTTCTGATTTGGTACATAGGACCAGACTAGCCTCTGGTAGAGCTGTTGGAATTGTATTTTTGATTCAGAAATTTATTTTTCAACCTAAACATACATGTAAAAATAAGAAAATCCACGTATATTTTTCTATGTAATGTGTTTTATATGTCAGAAATATTGTTAAAATGTAAAATATAAATGAAATAATAAGAACAATATTTCTTATTATGCCACATTCAGTTGATATCCCTCAAAGACTTGATATTTTCTAAAGAGAAAGAGGGAGGAGTCAATCTGGGGGTAAGGTGGGGAGGGTCTTAGAAAAGTTGGGGCAAGAAAAACTGCAGTCAGAATTGTCTGAGAAAAGAATAAATTAAAAAGTACTAAAAATTTTAGATTTATAAAAGGTATGTTCTAGACTTATCTCACAGATTACTTATTCATTTTTTCTTCTCCCAAGCGCTCAGATTTTTAAATAAGTTATGTTAAGCTGCACTACTGAAGTAAGTTGTATAAACTCTTACTGTCTTAAAGAAAAAAGATTTATTTCTTATGTATATTTCCAAAGGTGGTTTACAGATTTAATAAAATCTCCTTGAAATTTCTTGAAAAGTTTTCATAGAGCAAGAAAAACAATCCTACAGTTCAAATGGAAACACAAAAGATCAAAAATAGATGAAAGGCACTTGTGAACTGGATGGGGAAGTGAAATAGAAAATCAGCAAAAATAAAATAAAGAAAATAAAAAACCCATTAGTGTGAAAGTATATTCAAATTATTTTAAAAATTTTAGGAAATAAGCCAGGTGGTGGTGGCACGTGCCTTTAATCCCAGCACTCAGGGAAGCAGAGGCAGGTGGATCTCTCTGAGTTCAAGGTCAGACTGCTGTACGGAGTGAGTCCAGGACAACCTGAGGTACACAGAGAAATCCTGACTTGAAAAACAAAACACTGATAATGACATCTTAAATTTTGCAGGAAAATTGATGGAGCTAGAAAACATTATTTTGAGTGAGGTAACCCAGACACAGAAAGACAATTAATACATGTACTCACTCACAGGTGTTTTTTAAACATAAAGCAAAGAATAACCAGCCTACAAACCACAATCCCAGAGAATTTAGACAACAATGAGGACACTAATAGAGACTTACATAGATCTTACCTACATAGGAAGTAGAAAAAGACAAGATCTCCTGAGTAAATTGGGAGCATGGGGACTTTGGGGGAGGGTTAAAGGAAGAAGGTGAGAGGCAGGGAGGGGAGCAGAGAAAAATGTACAGCTCAATAAAAATCAATTAAAAAAGAAACTCCAAAAACAAAAATGAAAAATAATACAAAAAATTAGACCAAAACTAGCCTGGTGGTGATGCAAGCCTTTAATCCCAGCACTCGGGAGGAAGAGGCAGGTGGATCTCTGTGAGTTAAAGGCCAGCCTGGTCGACAAGAGCTAGTTACAGGAAAGGTTCCAAAGCTGCAGAGAAACCTTGTCTCAAAAAAACAAAAAAATAGAAACTAAAATACGGTCATTATATATAATCCACCTATATCACTTCTGCATATATTTTTTAAAATATAAGCAATTACACAACATAAAAATATCCTCTTATTTATTGCAGCACTCTTCACAATTTCTGACTTATAGACTATGTCAAGGTATACAGCAATGTACTAATATATAAATAACATGTGGTATATGTACATAATGGACAATTTTTCAGACACAAAAAAGAATTGCATCGTATTATTTTCAGAAAAAAATGGTTGGAACTGGTGATCATCATGTTAAGCAAAACAATTCATAATCACAATGAAAATATTGACTGTTTTTGAAAGAAAGACATGACATAGAGGCTAGTTGGAAAGTGGAAGAGAACCAGGAAAAGAGACAAGAGGAAAAAGACATGATATGAATAATATATCCAAAGCACATTGAATACATAAAGGAATTCATGATATTTACCTCAATGTGCACTAATATAAAACAAGAAAAAGTAAAGATTTTCTATATTAATTAATGTATGCTAAGTCCCTACAACTTCATAATTTTGCCTTTCTTCTTAAATGGATTCCTTAGTTACCTGCTTAACATTTGATCAGATACCAGAAAACATTACTTGTTTCTTTAAGCCTGGAAATTCATTCTCTTAGTCCATTCTTTCCACCCATCTGCTCTTTTCTTTCTAATGGCTTCTGAGAGCAGGTAACTCTTCAGCATACTGACTTTTTTTGCAAGAACAAAATATTGTCTACTTCAACCTGGGGGAAATTTTATTCAACTAATTTGAGTTTTCTAATGACTCCTTAATTGTCTGAACCATGTATAGTACAATCTATATGTAAACTATGAACTAATCACCCATTTTAACCTGCATTTTAATATATGACAAAATGATACTCAAAGGAGTATAATATTTTAATATTATTTATGAGAATTAGAATGTATATTTCTGAATAAAGTGTGCTCTAGAAAGCTTTGAAGATATATATGGGTTTTATTTAGATGTGTGAGCTAAAATTAAATATCTTTGGACACTGCATTCCCACCTTTTCACCTTGCACAAATCTGCTTCATCCACTCAGAGATTCTGTCACTGGAGTTAGTTGTGAGATATATTGTCTTAGGAAGTTTGTGTTTAAATAATCCTATTAGATACTAGACATCATCTTCCTCTAGATTACATACTGTGCATCATTTTATATAAACACCATATTGTTTACTTTTATTTCAGGGAATAAAATTTTGGAGTGAGAAGCAAGCTAAACCAAAAACAATGGGTCAATGTGATCTGTTCCCTTAACAATCCCTCAGGTTCAGTCAAGTCAAGGGATCTGTGATTGAAGAGGGAAAGATCCAGAGTTATATGGTATTGGACACTGGCTGACTTTTTCAGGGCACTGGGCCTTTGGATTGACTAGAACCTGCCTACCCACAGACAAGACAGTACATGCAAAAGAAAGATATATATTTATTGTACAGATACAAGGAACACTATTATGGACAGTAGAGAGGTGTAATTTCCTCAAAAGGACTCCAAGTATGCAATAGAACAGAAGGAATCTAGACTAGGTGTATAGAAGTAATAACAGGATATATTTTGAGGACGAAAAGCAAGCAATTAACAAACATCTTATTGTAGGTCTTACTTAGCAAATATTCTAGTAAGGCACCTGGCAAAAACTACAGAATCGGAAAAGAACTTTGAATAAGGTAAACTTCATTAATTACATCATTAAGCTACCACAATTAAATAATTAAAAATAAATTATAATTCTGAAAAAATGGTTCAGTGATTGAGAATGCTTGTGGCACAATCATGAAAACCAGGTTCAATTAATACCCACAGAACAAGCCTGGAGTTCCATAAATGCCTGAAATTCCAGCTCCAAGGACAGAGATGTGGGAATCACTGGGGTTTTCTAGATTCCAGCCTCTCCCAGAAAAAGCTAGCTAGAGATCCAGGGAAAGACTCTGGAAAGTAGATTGAAAGAGATTGAGGTCACCTGATGACCTTTTCTGGCACAGGCACACACACACAACACACACACACACACACACACACACACACACACATGCACACATAAATAAATGAAAGTAAATAAATATTTTGAAAAAGTCATCCAAGGCTCAATTGGGTAGGAGAATGCCTGCCTACCAAAGTCCATAGTTTGATCTTGAGAATTGCCTAAGTTCAGCAATTTATGGAGACCTTTAATCAGAGCAATCATAAGGTAGAGGAAGATCAGAAATTGAACTTCATCCTCACCTTCATAGAGAGTTTGAGGCCAGAGTGGACTACATGATATCCTGTCTCAAAAGGACCCCTTTATGATAAAGGTTTTGGAGATGTTAGGGATACAACTATCATACCTAAATATAATAAAAGCAATATATAGCAGGCCAACAGCTAATATCAAATTAAATGGAGAGAAACTCAAAGCCATTCCACTATAATCAGGAACAAGACAATGCTGTCCACGCCTCTTCAATATATTTCTTGAAGTTCTAGCAATAGCAATAAGACAACATGAAAAGATCAAAGGGATTCGAATCGGAAAGGAAGAAGTCAAACTTTCATTATTTGCAGATGATGTGATAGTGTACATTAGTGATCCCCAAACCTCTACCAAAGAACTCCTACAGCTGATAAATAACTTCAGTGAAATGGCAGGTTACAAGATCAACTCAAAAAAATCAGTAGCCCTCCTATACACAAAGGATAGAGAAGCAGAGAAGGAATTCAGTGAAACTATTTATAGCCACAAATAGTATAAAGTATATTGGGGTAACTCTAATCAAGGAAGTGAAAGATCTATTTGACAAGAACTTTAAGGCATTGAAGAAAGAAATTGAAGAGGATACCAGAAAATGGAAAGACCTCCCATGCTTTTGGATTGGGAGATTCAACATAGTAAAAATGGCAATTCTATCAAAGGCAATCTATAAATTCAACGCAATCCTCATTAAAATCCCAACAAAATTCTTCACAGACCTTGAGAGAACAATAATCAACTTTATATGGAAAAACAAAAAAACCCAGGATAGCCAAAAAACCTTATACAATAAAGGAACTTCTGGAGGCATTACCATCCCTGACTTCAAACTCTATTACAGAGCTACAGTAATGAAAACAGCTTGGAATTGGCATAAAAATAGAGACGTCAATCAATGGAATCGAATAGAAGGCCCAGATATTAACCCACAAACCTATGAACACCTGATTTTTGACAAAGGAGCTAAAAGTATACAAAAGAAGAAAGAAAGCATCTTCAACAAATGGTGTTGGCATAACTGGATGTCAACCTGTAGAAGAATGAAAATAGATCCATATTTATTTAAAATTAAAATAAAAATTAAATATATTATAAATTTTGAATCTCAAATAAAAACATGGTTTTGAATAGCATAATCACAGTATTTTAATGTTTTTTCTGCAATTTATGTTGATATGAATGAAACAGCACAGTTTGATGGAAAAATAGATGAATGGTTACTTTAATGGTTTTGTCATATGTATTTAATGAAATAAATATAACAAAACATTAACATTAACAGAATTTAATGAGTATAATGTTTATTAAATTATATTTTCAACATTTTCTTTTCATGGAAAGTTTTGCAAAGACTACAATCTTGCTCAATCATCACAAACCAGTGAGACCTGCCAAACTGTACATATCCTGGGTGCCATGATATCCACACTCAAATCTCTTCTCCAGATGACTTTACAATTCTTCTTGCCTCTCCTTGAAGCTAAACATTCTCACTTTTTATAAACCCTAGGTCATGATATCCACTTTTAAAATTGGGAATAATACAAATAAGGAAATCTTCAAGTGCTAGCATTAGAAAACAGATTATTCTCAGCATTTTCCAAGGTGAGAAGAGGTTAGGAAGTCTTGACTCTATTGAGAACTTTCTTTAGTGCTTCCTTCACTTCCTTGTTTCTCAAGCTGTAGATGAGGGGATTCAACATGGGAATTACTGTTGTGTAGAATACAGACACTACCCGGTCCTTTTCTGAAGCCTGGCCAGAGTTATCTCTGAGGTACATGAAGATGAGGGTGCCGAAGAAGATCAACACTGCAGTCAGGTGGGAAGCACATGTTGAGAAGGTCTTAGCCCTACTTCCTGCTGAAGGGATCCTCAGAATGGCCACTATGATAAACAGGTAGGAAACCACAATTACCACCATACAAGCAGGGATAACAAAAATGGCAAACACAATGATTACTAATTCTTGCGTGTAGCTCTCTCCACAGGTCAGCTTTAACAGGGGAGGAAGGTCACAGAAAATGAAGTCGATTTCATTGTTTCCACAAAATGAGAGGGAGAATGCTGAGATTGTCCGCACCAAGGCACTGAGGAGGCCAGCAACATAAGCCCCAGCCACGAAATTTAGAAGGGCTTTCTGTGTCATGATGGTGGCATAAAGTAGAGGCTGGCATACAGCCACATAGCGGTCATAGGCCATGAGAGCCAAGAGGTAGCAATCGATGGAGCCAAAGAAAGTAAACAGGAAAAACTGAGCCTCGCAGCGTCCGTAGGATATGGCTGCCCCGTGCTCCAACAACACAGCCATCGTCTGAGGAACAGTGACAGAGGAGTAGCAGA
Organism: Microtus pennsylvanicus; assembly: GCF_037038515.1. Classification (NCBI taxonomy): domain Eukaryota; kingdom Metazoa; phylum Chordata; class Mammalia; order Rodentia; family Cricetidae; genus Microtus; species Microtus pennsylvanicus. Next base: position 95,354,103 of record NC_134583.1, read on the forward strand.
TGTCCATGAAAGAGAGGTGGCTTAGAAGAAAGTACATCGGGGTGTGGAGCTGGCGATCCATGCGGATCAGAATAATCATGCCTGAGTTCCCCAGCAAAGTGAAGAGATAGATAAATAAGAACAGGTGGAACAGAGGGAGCCCCCGTTCTGGGTGTTCAGTGAAAGCTATGAGGAGAAATTCTGTCACCAAAGTAAGGTTCACCTTGGCCATGAAGCCAGCTGTACCTGAGAAAGCATTAGAAGCAAGTCAGTGTGCTGCACACAGGATGTACCTGTAAGTACAGTGTACACCTTTGAACATACCGAAAATACCCAGGTGCTAGAGAGAGAACTTTATACAGCACAAGTATTAATTCCTTCCTTCAGGGAAGTTCTGTGATAGTCACCTTAAGAGACTAAGCAGAAAAGAAGACACACGTGAACATTTGCAGATCAAGAGAGTGGGTTATCCCATCTGTACTGCAAATGTGAGCCCTGTAAATCAAGCAGAGCCTATCCAGTGATTTGTGGTCATTTTCCTACCCTGCAGTTGACCATCTCAGGATTCTCCCCCCTTTCTTTGATGGTCACAGCTTCTCCTCCTATTTCCAACCCTCTTCATCTCTTTTCTGGGTTAAATCAAAAGCCATAGAGCTAACTGCTCTCCCTCACTCCTGAGTCAGAGTAACTTTTTACCAGTTATTGCCAATTTTTAAATTTAGTATCAATTAAAATCTTGTTATTTCCAAGATTTTGTTTTGATCATGTCTCACCCATTAGACAAAAATCTAGGTCATGAACCCTTTAAAGAGCAGAAAATTAGTTAGCATCTTTAATGTGCTGGGATTATCTAAATTATTTCCCCTACTTATTTTCTTATGTACACAATTTACTTCCCAGTCATAACACACATAGTGACACCTCACTCTCCCCAAATTTTCCCAGATGTACTGAATCATTCACAGACTTGATACTCCTCCATTCCCATATGTCTCTGTGCTTTAGGCAGAATATCACTTCTGCTTAGAAAGAACACCTTTCCTGATCTCAGGTCCTCCCCAGCGCTTACACTATCTTCAAATTGTTTATCAAATCATAGGCCTTACAAGAAACCTCCTTTCATTATTCCTTCTCCAGACAGTAAATGTCCCCAGGGAGTTCATCACTCAAGAAAGGATTAATACACTTTATAGAATGAAGTTATTAAATAATATGTGATACACCTTGAAAAGAGAACAATATTGTGTTAAAACTCCAGTTGCAAAATCAGAACATGTCCTAAACATGTGAATTCAGTACAACTGATGAAAATATTAGTGATTGTCATAAGTTCTTTCTAGGTTTTATACCTCTATCTATTACCTTAAAATGTGCTACTTAACTGAAATAAATTGTTGATTTTCACAAAAAGATATACATTTTTAAAAAGATATACATTTTGATTAGAACAATATTGACAATAATAAAAAAACTTTGGTAAACTACTCTTAATGATATGATTCATTCATTTAATTTTCACAAGGACTTACTTTATAAATGGATTTTCTTCTTTCTGTGTGTGAGAAAGCCAAGACCACACTTAAGCTACAAGCCCAAGACAGCGCAGCTAGGAAATGATCTAATCGCCATTAGGTACCAAGTTGTACATATGCTACAAACTGCTTACCGTGTAACTGATTTCACATGATTCCTTGGTTCCTTCCAATTCCTGTTACTTAGAAAAAATATCCACCAATAAGTCAAAAAGCTCAAATGGTGATAGAGGCTTTGAAGCTAGAGAATTGATTGTCATTCGACTGAATATAAGTATATCAGGGCAGGGAAGATGTTAGAAAGCATTGTCACATAAATCTCTGGTAGCTAGACCAGTGCTGGACTAAAGTGCTGGGGATAATGGTAAATAAGAAAAAATGGTTTTGGTTAGTTTGATCTGACTTCAGGTTTGGTTACCCCACTGACCCTCTTTTCTCTTTATCCACTACTTTTCCTTAGTCTAAACAAGATCATTTCATTTCATCTCCCTGGTAAAGAAGTATCCTAAGGGTATAATAGTAGCAATACTACCCTAAGCTGCAAAAGATTTGCTGACTTCTGCTTCTTCCTATACTTTTAGTTACAAGACTGAGGAAGATTCACACACACACACACACACACACACACACACACACACACTCTTGCAAGTACCATATTAATCAGCATGGACATAATAATGCCTTAATAGACTCTTCCTCCAATAATTCTTGAAATCCTTCTAACCATCTACCATACCAAAGATTTTTTGTTGTTTCCAGAATCTACTAAATCTAACCAGGATGCATTCTTTGTCTTGAGTGTAGTTCAGTTACATATTAGATTCAGTCAGCCAAGGTTGGAGAACAGCCTTTTCTTATACGTTTCCAATCACCTTTAAGAGAAGATGCTAATTTTGGTTAAAAAAAAAAACTCTGAGATCTCCATACAGTGGTTAAAATGGTCTCTGAGGGGCAGCATCTATTGCCTATGTGAATTCTTAACAAGGCACCTGTTCCCCATCACAGAGGAAAACAGACAGCTGTTCCCCCCCAGTTGCAGGTCCCAAAGCCTAAATCTCATACTCCACAAAGAAAAGAAAATCTTCAAGCACACACTACTTTTAAGGGCATAATATCATGAGTAATATGGGTTATAGGCCTTTATGTTCCAACAACTACTGCTCTTATAATAACAATCTAGTTAATTTGGCTCATATCTATACTCATTCAAATTAATATATATGTAATCATACATACAAATACACAGAGAGAGAGAGTGTGTAAAAAATTTATAGTTAAAAGAGTCTTGTGTTTTTCATTGATTAAATATTTTATTTTTATATTTTATTTTATTTATATTTTTATTATTTGAAAACGTTATATATGTATATAATTTTTTGAGTAAATCCATCCCTTATTCCATCCCCTCCAATCTTCTTCCTATATTCCATCACTTCTCCCTCCAAACTTCATATGCTTTCATTTTATTTTTAAATACAGGGATTTTTACTTAGGTCTGCCTATGTGTACAAAGGTTTAAGATCATCTATTGATGCATGTGTAGTTGTCAGGGCCTGTAGCACAAAAAAAATTCTCTCCCTTTCTGTAGCCATCAGTTGCCAACAGTAGCTCAGCCTAGGTGGCACTTCATGAAACCCCTCTTCCACCTATACTGGGGTTTAGATTGGTTTCTTCTTTGGCTGATCTTGTGCATGTAGTCACAAACATATAGCCTCTAGTCATTGCCAGCTTTAATAAAAGTTTGCAGGTCTACTTTCCTCACTTTTTTCAAAGACAATTGTGTGAAGACCAAGAGAAAAATATTTTACCTAAATATTATCATTTCAGCTGCAGGTAGGCTGCCCCAATAGTCACCCTCATCCACTGGACCCTGCAAGCTACTAGACTCATCCCGCCCCGTAAACTTGCTTATCCTTCTGCAACCTTGGTGGAACTCTGAAACACAGCTTGCTACAATGCAGAGAAGACCAAGAGGTGAGTGACCAGCCACCTGGCAGAACATCCCACTCTCTAGGACCTCCATAGTGCGGCAAAACCCCAAGCTCCTTCCCCAACTGCCTTGGCTTTTCTAGTTAGCCATCAGGAGAGTTACCTGCAGGTAGGCTGCCCCAGTACCCACCCCCATCCACCGGACCCTGCAAGCTACTGACCCCTTCCCGTATCCTCGTGAAACCTTGGTGGAATTCTGAAATTGAGAATAAAAAGAAAAGAAGATAAAAGAAAAGAAAAAGAAAGGAAAGCCATTTCCAAACCATTGACTGTTTTCTACTTCTTTTTTTCTTTTTCTTTTTTTTTGATTTTTTTTATTAATTTTTTTTAATTAAAAATTTCTGCCTCCTCCCCGCCACTCCCCATGCCCCACTTCCCTCCCCTTCCCTCTCCAGTCCAAAGAGCAGTCAGGGTTCCCTGCCCTGTGGGCAGTCCGAGGTCCTCCCGCCTCCATCCAGGTCTAGGAAGGTGAGCATCCAAACCGGCTAGGCTCCCACAAAACCAGTACATGCAGTAGGGTCAAAACTCAGTGCCATTGTCCTTGGCTTCTCAGCAGCCCTCATTGTCCACCATATTCAGTGAGTCTGGTTTTATCCCATGCATTTTCAGTCCCAGTCCAGCTGGCCTTGGTGATCTCCTAATAGATCAGCCCCACCGTCTCAGTCCTGACTTCCTTGCTCATGTTCTCCCTCCTTCTGCTCCTCATTTGGACCTTGGGAGCTCAGTCCATTGCTCCAATGTGGGTCTCTGTCTCTATCTCCATACATCTCCAGCTGAAGGTTCTATGGTGATATACAAGATATTCGTTAGTATGGCCATAGGATCGGACCATTTCAGGCTCTCTCTCCTCAGCTGCCCAAGGACCTAGTTGGGTACATCTCTCTGAACCCCTGGGAACCCCTCTAGAGTCAAGGCTCTTGCCAACCCTAAAATGGCTCCCTTAATTAAGATATATACTTCCCTGCTCCCATATCCATCCTTCCATTATCCCAACCATCCCATTCCCCCAAGTTCTCCCTATCCTCCCTGGGTGGGCCTACTGGGTGGCATGTGATTTCAATTCCAGCATCTGGGAGGCTGAAAAAGAAAAGCCTTGAGCTTGAGGCTAACCTGGGTTACACAATGTGACTAAACAACAGCAATAAAATAAAATAGTGAGTGAAATTTTTTTATTTTCAAAATGGAACTTTTAAAAAAAGAATAAAGGAGCTTTGCATAGAACTTCATACAGATTAGGCAGTCAATAGTTTCATTCATTTATTGATGTGTATCTCTGACAGAACAATAAATGCTATGCATTATGCATGAGTTAGCCTCTTGGGGATTGGACAGATGGCTCAGTAGTTAAGAACACTTGCTCTTCTTATAGAAGAGCAAGATTCGATTCCTCCAACCCACATGGCTGCTCACTATCTACCACTCAAGTTCCAAGGAATCCAGTGCTCTCTTCTGGCCTTTTTGGGAACTGCATGCACATGGTATCCATATATGCATGCTGTCAAAACGTTCATACACATAAAATAAAGTTAAATTGTTAAAAAAGCAATGTTTGCAATCATTAAACCTTATTTTAATCTGCCTTTTGTATTCCAGAATCAATTGTGCATCGATGCAATACTGGGAAAATCATTTGTTTGTTTGTCCATTTTAGATATTTTTGTAAGTATACATTAATTACATAAAACGACTCATCTATAAGCAAAATTGGTTTTGACTTACCAAGTAGAAATTGAGAGGAAAGTGAGGTAACTAATTTCCACTACCACTAAGAAAGAAAACCTTAGTTTGATATTTTGTATATGTGTTTTATTTAAAATTTCCCTATAATGAATGATTTCTTAAGCTCATTATTGCAGCCTATTATAGACCAGAAGATTAATTAAATAGCCATTTTGATAGGTGGTATAGTCTACAGACCCAGGAAAGACCAGACCTGATACAAGTTAAATGCAAAGACAGATATTTTGTCAACTTTACCATTTTTCTGAGAATCAGTCCTAATCTCACATCATAGTCCTTTGCCTCTCAGTTTTCTCTTTCCTAAGATGAATTTGAGAAGCATCATACTGTATTTCACAGACATATACTATTATGTACTAGAATATTCCAATTGTTTCTTACACAGCTGAGTCTATGCTCCCATATTTCCATCACTATTGGTCTCCTTTCCAACCTAATCAACTGCAGGAAACGGAGTTTTTTAAAATTTGAAACTATCATTTCCTATCCTGCTCTTGGAATAAAATTTGCAAGCCCTTAAGCAAACCTGCAAGGGTTTGTGCCCTGGTTTCTCCTGAGTTCACCTCTGTCATTTCCCCTAAGATTTCTGTAATTTGGCTTACCTTCAGTGCATCAGATTTCACAGAATTTTGCATTTATAATTATTCCAATCTGATATAGTATCCCCTTCTTAGAAAAATAGCATATGTAATTCTTTAGGTTTCTTGCTAGATATTAGTTAATTGGAGATTAATTTTTTTTAGCCAGACTATGTTAAAGCCTTACTACACCACTTAACAATGACATGTGATTCTTATTTTTGTTAAATTATTTTTCATTTCCACTTTCCAAAACCTTAAAAGTTAATTGCCTGTATAATGGTCTGGCATGACAATACTTGACTATGCCCCATGTTTCAAATTCCATTCAGGATAACCCTTATAAATTTTATTATGTATTTTATTTATTACCATGTTCCAGCCAAATATCATCTTTGCTACACAATAGTGACTATATTGATGAAATGGTGAACAAGACTGCAAAGTCTCCATGGAAATATTTCCAAGTAATATTACTATCACATAATGGAAGACATTAAAAGGTGATAGATTTGTCCTTCTCTGTTTTCTGATAATAAGGTAAAAGTCCTAGGGAAGATGAGAGAAGATAGTGGTGGCTCTCACTAGAGAATAGAAAATAATCTGAATTAATTGAAGCATCTTTCCTTGAATAATGATGAGAAAAAATAGAACATCTGACCTTTGGTGATCGAAAAAATTAGTATAACGATATCTGTGTGTTTTAGTTCCACCATACATCAAGATCAAAGTATTTCCAATTGTTAATATCAATCATTGCTTCTTCCCTTTATTTTATAGCACCTTGACTTTATGCCCTCTTGGAAAGTAAGCAAATATACTATAGCTGAGCATTCCTGAATCATAATTCCTTTTCACCAAGTCTTCCATCTTTTGCTTAGCTACTTCTATTCCTCCATGAAAAACACCTAAATTATTTGTGAGTGAATATTCAATCTCTTTGTCCAATACTGATATCTGCTTAACCATCCATAACCAAAGAGTTTATCTTTTTTTTGTTGTAGTTGTTTTTCGAGACAGGGTTTCTCTGTGGTTTTGGAGCCTGTCCTGGAACTAGCTCTTGTAGACCAGGCTGGTCTCCAACCCACAGAGATCCACCTGCCTCTGCCTCCCGAGTGCTGGGATTAAAGGCGTGCGCCACCACCGCCCGGCTTCCAAAGAGTTTATCTTAATCACATAAGAAACACACTTCTGCTTGTGATTATCATAAGTTTAAAAAATGAGTTTTACATGAAAGAATAAAGTAGCTTATTGAAATATTCAATAATACCCAAGATTGATATGAAAAATCAAGCTCACAATTTGTAACAGATTTGTATTTGCAAATGTCCTTGACATTGATCCTGTGTCTCTTGATCTGGGCTAAACATCTCTTGACTTTCAATCTTATCAAAGAAGAAAAATTTCTTCTTAAAAATATTTTTTTAATTTATTTATTTATTAAAGATTTCTGTCTCTTCCCCTCCACCGCCTCCCATTTCCCTCCCCCTCCCCCAATTAAGTGCCCCCCCTCAGCCCGAAGAGCAATCAGGGTTCCCTGCCCTGTGGGAAGTCCAAGGAACCCCCACCTCCATCCAGGTTTAGTAAGTTGAGCATCCAAACTGCCTAGGCTCCCACAAAGCCAGTACGTGCAGTAGGATCAAAAACCCATTGCCATTGTTCTTGAGTTCTCAGTAGTCCTCATTGTCCGCTATGTTCAGAGAGTCCGGTTTTATCCCAGGCTTTTTCAGACCCAGGCAAGCTGGCCTTGGTGAGTTCCCAATAGAACATCCCCATTGTTCATAGCAGCATTGTTTGTAATAGCCAGAACCTGGAAACAACCTAGATGCCCTTCAATGGAAGAATGGATGAAGAAAGTATGGAATATATATATATTAGAGTACTACTCAGCAGTAAAAAACAAGGGCTTCTTAAATTTTGCATGCAAATGGATGGAAATAGAAAACACTATCCTGAGTGAGGTAAGCCAGACCCAAAAAGAGGAGCATGGGATGTACTCACTCATATTTGGTTTCTTCTTAAAAATATTATTTTTAATTATGCAATCATATGTGTGTATGTGGGAGAGAGAGAGAGAGAGAGAGAGAGAGAGAGAGAGAGAGAGAGAGAGAGAGAACAAGAGTCCGTGGAGGTCAGAAGAGCCTGTGGATATCTAGATGTAGATAAAAGTTAGTACTTAACATTGAATTTGAGTCCTCCGCATGAACAAGATGTACTATCAACTACTGGGCCATCTCTATAGCTTCAATAAAAAATTCATGTGTGATAAAATGATACAAAGAATTTCTTGCTTAAAATCACAGAGCTAATAAAGTTCTGAAAGCCAAATTTATATTTTCTGCTTCAATATATAAGTCCAACTATGAGAGCAGAGTCACATATTAAGAAGTCAAAACAAAGGCCCAAAGGACTGTCAGGAATTTCTGAACTGAGGGAGTTTAATTAAGTCTTACTCACCTTGGGAAACCTTCATTCTTTTGAAAGCTTTCTTCAGAGCCTCCTTCACTTCCTTGTTCCTCAGGCTATAGATCATAGGGTTCAGCATAGGGATCACCACAGTATAGAATACAGACACAATCTTGTCTTCCCAGAGTGATTTTCCCATGTTACCTTTCAAGTACATAAATATAAGTGTTCCAAAAAATAGGGCCACTGCAGTCATGTGAGATGCACAAGTGGAGAAGGTCTTGGCTTTGGCCTCTGCTGTACGAATCTTCAGAATAGCCCAAATGATGAATAGGTAGGATATAAGAATCACTGAAATACTAGTTGTGATGACCAAGAAAGCCAAAAGAAAGATTACCTGCTCTCGTGACTTGGTCTCACTACAGGCAAGCTTTAGCAGGGGTGGGAGGTCACAAAAGAAGAAATCAATCTGGTTAGATTTACAAAAGGAAATGGAAAAGGTACACCCAGTTCGGACAACAGTATTTACCATTGCGCCAGAGTATGCTGCAGCAACCAGCCCCAGGCGAGTCTGTGGTGTCATGGCCATGGCATAGAGGAGAGGAGAACAGACAGCCACATAGCGGTCATAGGCCATGACAGCCAAAAGGAAGCACTCAGTACTAGCATACCAGGTGAAGAAGAAGAACTGAGTGGCACAGCGCTCATAAGTAATGACCATCTTATGAGTTCTCAAGGTCTCCAGCAGCTGAGGCACGATAACAGATGAGTAGCAAATATCCAGGAAGGACAGATGGCTGAGGAAGAAGTACATGGGTGTTTGGAGCCGAGGGTCACTCTGAATTAGCATGATCATACCCAGGTTTCCTCCCGTGGTGATGAGATAAAAAGCCAGAAACATGAAGAAGAGACCTAGCTGCAACTCTGCCTGCAGCTGGAACCCCATCAGAATAAATTCTGTCACCCTGGTGCCATTGTCTGCCATAAAGAAAATCTCACCTGGGGAAACAAAAAAAAAACGGTTAATAATAAGTTACCACTGAAAGTTAATTGGAATAAGTACAACCTGCTTGGCTGTCTATAATAAGCCTTATTTGAAAACACTTCACAAGTTTGGTTTCACTTGGTTTATAAACCCTGTAAAGTACATAATGTTGTATTAATCCCACTTTTGACAGAAGAATAACATAGAGATAAAGAGACTTAGGCATCCCCACAATGATTCTTAATTGGAAACAGGCAAGTCGAGACTTAGCATTCAGTTTCTCTGTGACTTCATGTTCAGCCAGAAAGAAGTTTCTCAGAAATAGATGAATCGTATAGGTTTAAAATCCTTTCACAATTTGAACACATTAATTAATCTTTCTAAACATGAACATCAACCAGTACTCATGTAAATAGCTTAAGTTTGCTCTTTATAGCTGAATAAAACACTAGTGTATATATCTTTCATATTTTCCATATTTACTCACCTGTTGATGGACATCTAGGCTGGCTCAATGTTTTGGCTATTGTGATTACGGCAGCAATAAATACTGGTATTTGACTGTCTCTGTGGCATGCTGTCATGAATCTTTTTGGATACACACCCAGAAGTAGTATTGTTTGGTAATACAGTTCTGGTGTTAGTGTTTCAATGAGGTGTTGGGATGGTTTCCATAGTGACTAGGCTAGTTTACATTTAAAACAGTAGTGTTAAAGCTCCTCTTTCCTCAGACCCTCACCAGTAATTCTTTAGTGCTTTGTTGTTGTCATTGTTGTTGTTTAATGAGAATTCAACCTAGAGTCACATGCATGTTAAACAAGTTTTTTCTTTTCCACTGAATATTAAAGTTTTTAAATAGTCTCATTAAATGCCCAGACTAACCTTGAGCTCACTTGCAAGTAAAGAAGACCTTGAATTATTATCCTCTCATCTCATTCTCTAGAATAATGAGAATGTAAACCAGTGCTTCCAAGCCTCACTATCATTTATTTCCCTGATGATAGCCATTCTTTTCAGGTAAGATGGAATCTGAATTTAGGTTGTTTTAATTTGTATTTCTGTGATGGCTAAGAATATTGAGCTGCTTCATATATTTATTGACTCTTTGTATTTCTTCTTTTGAGAATTGCTTGTTCTGTCATTGCCATTTTTATTGATTAGATGACAGTTTTGAGTGTTTAGTAGTTAGGGAACTTTTTAAACTCTAGATATGAATCCCCTATGGTCTTTAAAGTTAGCAAAGCTTTTCTCCAATCTATGGAATGTCTCTTTTGCTTTGCTGTAGATATGGATGAAAAGGAATCAAAGACTGGAACAGGAGGAATAAATGGAGAGTGGAGAAAAGAGAAGGGTAAGAGACAGAATATGAAATGGGAAAAATAAAACTAAGAACCATTGAGGGGACATATAGAAACTTACTGTATTGGAAGCTTCTTAAAATGTGTACATACATGATAGAAATATAAATTGAATCAACAAATAATATGGGGGCCCTACTTAGACATTTCTTACTGCCAAATGAAACATCCCATGCCAGTAATGAGTTATATCTTGAGTTGTTGAACAAAGGGGCCCCATGAAACCCCCCCAACCAATGTTTTTGCCAAGACAATTGGTTGTTCTCCATATACTGATGGTAAGGCTCATAAGGCCCTATTGCCAAAGACAACAACATAGCCTGTTGGACACAGAGAAGTCTATCTGGGTCCTACCTAGAGCCTTAAACCTTACTAACTGGTGTTCGTGGTACTGGAAGTTACTCTGCATCCTACCATAGGAGAAGGAAAGCACCAACCCAGCTGCAAACTCTCTGATCTACAGTGGTGATTTACCTATAATATATATTGGTGCAATAGAGGGACAAAAGTTGTGGTAGTAATCAGCCACTAGCTTATGGGATTGAAGACCTATTTATTCCATGAAACGGAACCCAAGCCTGACACTAGTTAAAAACCCCAGATCAGACAGGATACGAAGCTAGAGGAAAACCAAACACTGTTGTGCTTATGTGTGTATATATATATATATATATATATATATATATATATATAATGACCTCTGACAACATTTTTCTATATCAGTGTCTTATTCAGTTATCACCAGAGAAATATTTTTCCTGCTATAAATGGAACAAACACAGAAACTTACAACTGGACAATACATAGAGAATGAGAGAGATCTCATAATATTCTATCCTAAATGGGATGTTTCCATCAAATACCTCCCCTCAGATCACAAGGATCTCTGTAGAAGAGTAAACAAAAGGATTTTAGAACCAGTTGGAAAGGAAGACAACAAGGAAACAAGGCCTTCTAAACCCAACAGGACTGACACACTGATGAATTCACACGGATGATGGCAACACTCACCGGGCCTGCACAAGTCTAAGCCACATGGGGCCCAGCACTAAAAGACAAGTGACAAGTTCTCATTCCTAACCTGGAAGCTATTTCTTCACTTGACAACATATCACAAAAGAAAATTAGTTTTCTAAAAAAGTGTCTCACTGGGTATACAAACACACCTAAAGACATTTCCCATGCCCAGTAGTAGACGACCAACACAAAATCAACTCAATGGCATTTTTGGATGATTTATTTCCTTATAATGTTTTTCCTGGCATTTTATCTTACAAGTATTTTGCTTACAGATTATGATTTCCAATTTTGTATTTCCATGGAAATTTTCTGTGCATTAATATATGACTATCTGGGTCTGTAAATATTTCTTGTGCTTTGAGAGCTCTTTTTCTTCTGTTTGTTTTACCCTATTATGATTTTTTTATTTTATTTTATCCTAGTATTTCTTATTTTAGATGCCTGTTTGTTTTTTAATGAACAAGAAAGGAAGAAAGGGAATGGACCTGGTTGAGTAGGGAGGCTGGAAGGACGTGGAAGAAGTTAGAGGAGAGGAAAATGTAATCAAAATATATTGTATGAAAAAAAATCAATTTTCAATTTAAAAATGTCAAAAGATGAGGTGGCTATATTTGCATTGGTTTATTTCTGTGTCCTCTTATTTTTTAAAAAGCAGAAATTTATACATAACCCCATCTGGATTTGAACTTCCCACCATCCTGCCTCAGTGTCTTGAATGCAAGGATGGTATGTGTACACAACTGGTTTTGAGGTTGGTTTTTAATGTGTTTATGGAAAAAAATCACATAGGTGATATACAGCCGGCCAGAAAGAACAAACACTCTTACCTTTAGAGTACTTTGGCTGGTTGATCCTTACTTTCTGTTCTAGCAAACATCATCACATATTTTCCAAGTTCTCTTATTCCCAATGACTTGCCTCATCTTTTTGCTGACAGATAATTATCAATAATTAAAGCCAAATAATTTTCGATCTTTAATGCCAAATCATTATCAATCAGGGAAATGCATGAATCAAGGCATTCCAGAACTAGACTGCAATGCTCATTAAGAGACTATGAGATTAGAATTTTGACACAGATGGGGTTCTTGTCAAGCATCAGGAGATTCCTGGCTCTGTCTTTCTGTACTCATCATTTGGGGAACTGAAATACAATAATGTGGACTTCGTACAACATTCCATTGTACTCTTTGTATAGATGAAATGAAATCTGAATTTATAAAGACTTCACATGGATTTAGAAAAATAATGAAGTAAAACTTTGATTGATATTTGGCAAAAACTAACTTAATGGTGAAATAATGTTCATTGTCTAAGTGATTCACCCCCACATCTGGGATTCTATATAATATGTTTTCTTTGCTTTTGTAAACTTAAGAAAATTAATAGGCCAAAGATTGTTGTGATTAATATAGTTTTTCTGTGATTATTTGAGTCATGGTAGCCAGAAAACAAAAGAACAGTTTTTGTTTACAAATAGTACCCAATGTAGGGCACAAAACCAGGACGCCAAGATTGAGAGTCTCATGTGTGACCAACTGAGCTAGATCAACATATATATTTTAGAGTATCTTGGCTTTAAAATTTGAGTCTAAGGATATGTTACTTTAGAAAAGAGATTCTGCTTTTGTTTTTACAGAAGATGAGAACCTATGGATTTCTTTCAGGCTAATGTGCTTTGATGGAACAAGAACCCCCAAAAAGTCTCCATGAACCCTAAAAATACTTTGCCCATTAAACAGCAGGAAGCAGTTTGGAGAAAACAATGCCCAATTTCCAAAAATGATTATTTATAAATATTTGTTTTCATATAAAGTGGGGTATAATATAGAAATGAATACTTTATATTGTTATGGATTTTGGTTCATTTATACAAATTAAAATCAATTTTGTTATATATATATTTCTACTCTTATTTAATGTATTATATGTTCATTTAATAAAATTATGGATTAATGGATAGTAAACTATAATAGTCAAACTAGAAATAATAGGTTTTCTAGATGTACAAAGACATATTTCAGATGGATACCTATTCTTCAAACCTTTCAAAGACCTACAGGATGTGGCATTTAAAATGTTTTAATTTAGACTTTTCTTGACAGTGAGACATGTCTGCTTCTGGCAGCACCAATTTCTTCAAGAGGATGATGGGCATCAAAGAGAATCCTTATGGAGTTTGCTAGTCATTTGGGCAAGAAATCATTCTTGCATGAACTGCTTAATGGTATGCTATATGAACTGGACATTCAGGCCCCACAGAAAAGCAACTGCTAAATTGTCCCCAAAATGGGATGGTCTCTCAGGGTTCCTACTTCACAGAGTGTAGTAATATGGGCGGCGGCAGGGTTGTGTCCCCAAACACCCCAGCCGCCTGCCCGGCTCGGCTAGCTTATGCCCCGAAATAATTACACAGACACTGTATTCTTTTCATCACTGCTTGGCCCTTAGCTCTGGCCCTTACTGGCTAATTCTGATATCCCAATCAACCCATCTCTAATAATCTGTGAGCACCGGTCTTACCGGGAAAGATTCAGCATGTCTGACCTGGCAGCTTGCTTCATTGCGTGCGCCTGCCTGGGAGAGCGGAGCATGGCCTCTCTTCTGCTCCCGAGAGGAGAGCTGTGGAGTCTGACCTCACTTCCTCTTCCTCCCGGCATTCTGTTCTGTTTACTCCACCCACCTAAGGGTGGCCTATCCAATGGGCCTAGCAGTTTCTTTATTGCTTAGCCAATGAAATCAACAGATTGATATATGACACTCCCACATCAACAGAGGAAACTACCAAACGTTCTGCAAGATACAGAAGGAAGTGACTTACAAACTGCCAATATAGGGAAACAGTCTTTCAAATTTCCTGCTTCATGGAAAAGTCTATCAGAAACTATAGTATTTTAGGCTGAAGATGGATGCTTCAACATTACAGAAGAACTTTGGGTGACTGTACAGGCAGTGACATATCTCTGTTAATTCTAGAATTTTAAAAGATGCTTACAGTGCATTTCCTGTTTATTTATATACTTCTGGGGTCATTGATGGAGTTGACCCAGATAGTTATAGTTTTCCTAAGTTATTATAAAAGATAAAGTAGATATGAAACTTCAAACTCACAAAGAAATATTGTAACTATAATTTTTGTTTGATACCTGTTTTATTATATATAATTTTACTATGTTAAAGTTCAAACTCTCCTTTTTGTTTAGGCAGAAAATGGGAGATTATCTGAGATTTCTCTCTCTATGCTGTGAATATGTCTTATTAGAATAGGTTAATAAATAAGTTACTTTGGCCTATGAAGGATAGAATATAGCAAGGTAGGAAATCCAAGCAGAGATAGAGGAGGAAAGAAGACAAAGTCAGGTATATGCCATGTAGCTGCCCAAGAAGCAAGAGGTAACAAATCATGAGCCTCATTGTAAAATATAAAATAATAGAAGTTGGTTAGTGTAAGATGTAAGAATTAGTTAATAAGAATCATTAGCTAATATGGCAAACAGTGTTGTAATTAATACAGTTTTTCTGTGATTATTTGGATCAGCATTGTCAGAAAATGAAAGAATAGTCTCCATTTACACAGAATCTTTGCCCACCTGAGACCATCTACTCCATGATAACTACAAGACAAATGTCATATGAACATCCTTGCCCCAGTTCTGAATATCTTCCTACAGATGCTCTGTCTTTGCCAAAAACTCATTTTAATCTATTTTGTCTTGCTGTATGTTGTACTTATTTATAAGCTACTTAAATATTTTGGGGGAAATGTGTTGATAAATAAATAAATAAATATAAAATAGTTCACTCTATCAGTATCAGGCCAGTAAGAGCATTGCCAGAGGACTTTGTCTATTGAGTTCTATAAAGACAACTTACAAAGAGTCAATCAAACAAATATGATGTAAAATATAAGTATTCAAGGGAGAAACCGGAAATACTTGGGAGATATCTAGGTCTTGCTACAACAAGAAACTTCTGAAAATTTAAATAAAAAAAAAACAGCAAGATACCTTAACAGGTCAAAATGCTTGCTGTCAAGCCAGATGACTGGAGTTCAATCCCCAAGATCCACATATTGAAACGAGAAAACCAAGTCCTGCATCTTGCCCTCTGACCTCCACTCATATGCAGTGATATATGAGCCCCTACATCTCAATTACACAAATAAATTATGTGTAATTTAAATCAAAATTACAATTACATGGCCCTTCTCTTAGAGACAGAGAATATCAGGATATATTATGAAGAAGATAAAGATGAGCAGAAAAATGGCTCAGTGATTAAGAATACACACTGATTTTGCAGAGAACCTGAGTTCTGTTCTAAATGACCACAGCAGGCAGCTTACAATTGACTGTAACTCCAGCTCCATGGGATATGACTCTGTTTTCTGTCATCTGCTGTGGAATAATGTTCTTGTACACTATAAATTTTGTCACTTTTATTGATTAATAAAACAATGATTGGCCAGTAGCCAGGCAGGAAGTATAGGTAGGGCAACCAGACCAGGAGAATTTTAGGAAACGGAAAGGTAGAGATGCAGTCATCAGTCAGAAGCACAGGAAGCAAGATAAGAATGTCTCACTGAGGAAAAAATACCAAGCCATGTAGTTAAACATAGACAAGAATTATGGGTTAATTTAAGTTGTAAGAGTTAGTTACTACTAAGGCTGAGCTAATAGGCCAAACAGGTTTAATTAACACAAGCTGTGGGACCAGGAAGGACAGAAACCTCCATCTACAAATGATGCACAAACTTTTGGAGAAGTTTCTGCATAAAGCCTGAGAAAACTTTTTTTAAAAAAAAAAAAGAATTCTAGACAGACATGAACAGAGTTAAGCACAGCTTCTTAGTAACCATCTTTCTCAATAGGCTTTTTTTACTTGTGGTAAGCAGACATGGTTCCTTTAAGAGAGGCTTCCTGACTCAGCATTAGTAGCAAAACCCTCACAGTTCTTTTAAGAGGCCCTGCCATCAAATACTTAAGTGATATTTATGAGCAGTCAGAAGTATCCATCTCAGTGGTGGCATGGACCTAGAAGCTCTACAGAGTGTGTCAATAAACATGGCCTGAACCTGCACCTTGAAACTAGACTCTCAGGAAGCTAAGGAATACTGTGAAGCCGGCTCTCAAAGCTGCAGTATTGATCCTGCAGATTAAAGGGCTAATGTGCTCAGAAAATAAGATATATACAGTAAGGAAAGATTCAGACTGGAAGAAGAAACCTCTAAATGGTTTACAGTATATTTAAAAATATATGTAAGCTTGGGAGAAAAAGAAAAAGGAACTTTAGATGAACTTGATTGCTGAGAGTAAACAAACAGAACTCTAAAAGATCAGTATCCTATTTTTAAACCTCACACATAGAATTGCGAGTTAGAGAAAAGCAACAGAAGAAAGTAATTCGTTATGCCATTTGAACCCACCCTCCATCACACAAGCAAGGCCACATACTTTCTATCCATAGCCCTCTGTTACTGTGCCTCCCATAGAAGATCTCCATAACGGTTATTCTTCTCGGAGGAACATTACTGATGCGTTTCCAAGGTTCAAAGTCTCATGTGTTGCATGTATATACTATGTACTTACATATATGTTTGTGGGCATGAATTTGGGGGTGCAGGAATACTTGCTTAGATCCATCTGGAAGCCAGAAATTCTTCTCTAATGTGTTCTACAGTCACTGTTCCCCTTACTTATGGAGGTAGGGTCTCTTGTTGAACTCAGAAAACATCAAATCCAGCTTCTCCAACTAGCCACCTTGTCCTCAGGATCTCACCTCTGCCCAAAAGTTCTAAAACTGCCACTGATCACTATGCCTGTCCACTTTAAGCTCCAGTCTTTATATTAGAGCAATGGGCGTTTTATCCAATGAACCTCCTCACCAGACCTCACAGCTTCCTTTATCATACAAAGGTGCACACACCTATGATATGTAATAATTCCACTTGTTCCAAAGTTAAAAGAAAAGGAATTCAGGATTGTTTGCTCTCTGAGACTGCCAATGCTTTCTCGTAAACCTTTGCTAACCCTCAGTAAACAATAGGTATTCAGAAGTGAGACAGTCCACTAAACTTTAACAGGCTTTGTGACCTTAGAGCTGCAAAAGATGTGGATTTAGAACCAGGAGACTACTGTGAAACAAATAAGTGTCTAGAAAGATGATTCTAAAATAAAATTTAAAACTTTGCAGTTGCAAGAGATTGTCTCTGTGTCCCGAGTTCAGCTTACACTTACACTTACAATGAGATATGTAAGGATCTGAAGAATATTAATATAGCCCACTTAGGTACTTTGTGGCAGACTTAAGGTTATTTTTAAATGGTAAGGTATAAACATTTGTGTGATATGTCTGAAGTAATATAGCCAGTGCTATCAATTGAAACTATACAATGAAATATATATTGATTTTGTCTGTAGCAGACAGCATTCAGGAAATGCTGGCGAATGAATGGAACAAATGGATACAGATGACTGTCATTCTCCCCCCGTTTTTATAACTAAATAGGCACTATCTGCCTGGGCTGACCTAAAAGTGAAAAGGATAACAGATTATAAGGCAGCTTGCTCTGCCTTCCTCTTAGGGTGTTGGTGCATATGTAGGACCTTAGGTCTTTAAAGGGTGAAAACTATGACAGCTCTCTACACTATCCTGAAATGGATTAAGCTAGAGATTTAAATGGCCTCCATTCAAGAGGTGCAGGTATGAGGAGATGACACAGTGGGTAACCTGCTTGTCTCACAATCATGACGACATGAGGGTAGATCCCCAGGAGTCACATAAAAGTCAAATGCAAGTCCATAAGCCACTAATCACAATTCTGAAAGTGGAGGCAGAAGAAAACTGTGTCTTGCTGGCCAGTCAGACTAGCCTGATGAATTCTAGGTTCAAGGAAAGACTTTATCTAAAACTATTAGGTGAAAAGTGATTAAAGAAGATACCCTACACCAATCTCTGGTCCCAGCTACATGTGCACACATTTGCATGAACACCTGAACACACACACTCACATATATATGAACATGTTTGCACACATACAACACCCTGACAGAGATAACTGTTTCCCTTAGAAATTTGGTTTTTTAAAAAAATGATCATTTCTAGTTGAATAAAAAAAAAAAACTGGAAAAACTTTCTACCATCAGGTTTTTCCTAGGGAAAAAAAAAGAAGTGAGAGCAGTGTAGTGTTAGAGAACCAGAATTCTTTGAAGGTCTATTACACTTGCTCAAACCTCAAACAGTCTCTTCATTCCCTGAATAATATCTTTGTGATGTATAATACAGTCCTAATACTATCCAACCCATGAGCTCTTTTGACGATGAATTCAGAAAAATATCTCATGCTCAGCCAAATTTCTGTGGTACATAGAGGGGAGCCCTCCCTTCCCCAAACTACAAATTATCCACAACCCCTTATTTTAGAATACTGTGCATCTGCTACCTCATCTGTTGCGCATGCAGTCCATTTTAAGAGGAAGAAGGTAAGATGCAAATATATCACCTTGTGTGCAAATGAGTTATGAGAGTTAGGAATAAAAACACCTGGAAATACACTAGACCTCAGAGACAATTAAACAGGCACCACCTACCAGAGGTGGAAAGGAAAGTAACATTTTGAGATCCTGGTTCTTCCCCGTTTTCCCACACTATCATAAGTTCTGGAGTAGCAGCACATAACATCTGCAGAGATAATGAGCTCAAATATCTTTCCCTTTTCCTTGCCCATATCATGATCCCCCATCCCATCTGTGGTTTACATTGCATGTCTATTAGTATCTTGAAACACATAGGAGCTTCTGAAGGTCATTGTTTCAGCTTCGTGCCTTCTGATAGATGAAGTGCATTACAATCTATCCTGGAGATGAGGAATGGGGGCCTTGAAATGAAGAAGGTCTTGCCTAAATACAATCAGTTAGGGGTAATGGTTGGCATAATCATACTCCAGCTCTTCAGTAGCCCTGGACATTCATCCACTGCTTGGGCTGTGCCTCTTTTCAGAGTCTTAGATCAATGCTTGTGAATCCAGAGTTTCCAACATCTCTATTTCTTAGAAAATGGTGGGAGCAGACAGAAAATACTTTCAAGTGGCATTAAAAAATAAGGTACAGTGGTGGTGTGAATTCCTACATAGGACAAATGAAATAGCATAAAGTAGGCATCAGACCTCCTTAGTTCTGCCTTGGACACCTTCACTCTTTAACCACATCAGAGGTTCTGTCAAAGTCAGCACCCACATGGCCAGTTTCTATAGGTCAGGTCTCAGTTCTCTGTACCTTGGTAGCCCAGGAAAACATAGAGAGAAATTTCATAAACTGAAATGATTTAAAGTTTTCCTGTAATCCAGACTACAAACCCTATTATGCTTAGTATCACTATTTCTAAATTGACAGTAACCCTCTCTAACTAGAAGCATATATGGAACTCCAACAATTCTAAGGATAGAAAAATTATTCTCCAAAGAAACATTTTATCTTGCAACCTATCTAGACTCACCACTTCTCTTTTCAATGTTGAGACCAATAGCTTCACCATTTTTCTGTGTAAGGAAAACCTCGGATCTTCTGACACTATAAACAATAAACAAAGCTATGTATTAAAGCACTTTTTATATATAGATGGGAGTCAAAAATGCTAAGTACCAGGCATACTTGCAAGGGACAAGGAGATTATGCTTATTTTTGACAGTACATTGCAAAGAACAAAAATGGAAAGTCTGTTTAAGGTGAAAAGAAAGTGAGACACAGGTAGTCTACTACATTTGAAATCTTGACTGCCATTCACTTTCTCTGAACAGTTACAATGACACTCACCTTCAGCAAGACCAAAGGTCCCTCCCAAATACAGAAAGCTATAGGAATGTGGGAAATATGTGGTGTCTAACTGGGCTTTTGAGTGACTGAAAAAATAGGCATCTCTGTCATCTGCAGCCCCAGCATATCAGAAGCACCTGCTAATTGGTGTGGGACCTCTGCCCTATTCTGGCCTAGATCCTTCATCCCAACAAGGCAATTAGAAGACTGAGGCTAAGGGATTGCCATTGAATGGAATTTCTAATCAGGCCCTAAGCTTCTAATTAGGAATCTGTCAACTCTCAGAGGAAAGACACCTTCAAGAAATGTCCCCTACGTTGTCATTCTTAATACTTCTCCACCCAATCTTCATCCCATCCAAAGCTTAAGCATGACTCAGTCTCATTTTGGGGAATAGGGATATTCTTTTGTGTTCTGTTTTCTGAGACTGTGTCAGAAATCTAAAATGATTTACCCTGGTCAATCTCATTTATGAGACACAAATGAAATAATTTGTCTGTGGAAAAACCTAGTAACTTGCTTACTCATTTATTCAACTAATATTTAATTATTATACAATATAATCTAATATTATATATATGGGATCATACTAACATATTATATTATTTTAATTTATACTTGAATTGGCAAGTTATGCCAAAAATCCCATAAGGCCACTGCTACCACCATAATATTCTACAAATAAATTACATGAAAGTTAGAGTGATGGAACACTCATTAATAGTAAAAAGAAGAGCTGAAAGGGTCAAGAACTGCCCAGCATTGTACAGTACTAGCTGTTCTTCTGGAAGACTCAGAACTCACATTGTTCCTGAACTGACTCCCTCCTCTCACCTCAAAGGGTACTTCACACACATAGTGTACATACATACATACATACAGCTTTCCCATACCATGAAAGAACTATTTTTTAAAAAAATAGTGTTACTGAGATTGGAATCATGGGACCTAGATTTTGATGCCTGTAACCACTACACTGTACACTGCCTTGTATTGCTTTCTTCAATGGATGGAATTTATTTAATATAAGGAACTTCAGTGATGTTCAAAATATAAAGGAAAAAAGTTACTTCACAGTAATAACCCCATTCTAAAAAGCACTGTCAACGGTCAAAGGGAAGAAGGTGAAACCCCTTATCCAACATAACACATTTCTTGGTTTCCATTCTGTTGTAAGCACAACTTTGAAATACACCAGCTGATTTAATTCAGAAGTTTTTTTCTATTATAAAATGTCTCTCTGCTGCCTTTGTTCCTTTCTCATTAGCATTATGAAAATTCAAGGTTAATAAAGCATTATGCATTATATTTCTGGGAGTATTTATCATTCCTTTCTGCTTGTTTAGCATATTAGTTTTTTTATTTTTATTTATTTTTACTTAAAAATTTCCACCTCCTTCCCATTTCCTTCCCCCTCCCCTAATTCCCCTCCCCCTTCTTCTCCAGTCCAAAGAGCAGTCAGGGTTCCCTGCCCTGCGGGAAGTCCAAGGTCCTCCCCCCTCCATCCAGGTCTAGGAAGGTGAGCATCCAAACAGACTAGGCTCCCACACAGCCAGCAAATGCAGTAGGATCAAAACCCATTGCCATTGTACTTGGCTTCTCAGTCAACCCTCCTTGTCTGACACGTTCAGGGAGTCCGTTTTGATCACATGTTCCATTAGTCCCAGTCCAGCTTGCTTTGGTGAGCACCCATTAGATCAGCTCCACCGTCTGAGTGGGTGGGCGCACCCCTCGTGGTCCTGACTTCCTTGCTCATGTTCTCCCTCCTTCTGCACCTCATTTGGACCTTATTTAGCTTTTCTGGGATCATGCATTATGTAGTAATATGGAGCGGCGGCGGGGCTACGTCCCCAAAACCCCCAGCCGCCTGCCCGGCTAGCTTATGCCCCGAAATAATTACACAGACACTGTATTCATTTAAACACTGCTTTGGCCCCTTCCTATCTAGCCTCTTCTAGGCTAATTCTCACATATTAATTTAGCCCATTTCTAATCATTTGTGTAGCGCCCCTAGGTGCGCTTACCGGGAAGATTCTAGCCTATGTCCATCCTGGGTCGGAGCTTCATTGCTTGCGTCTGCCTGGGAGCTGGGCATGGCGTCTCTGCAGCGTCTGCTCTGGAGAGGAGAGCTGTCGAGTCTGAGCTCACTTCCTCTTCCTCCCAGCCTTCCCTTCTGTTTACTCCACCCACCTAAGGGTGGGCCTATCCAATGGGCCTAGCAGTTTCTTTATTGCTTAGCCAATGAAATGAACAGATTGATATATGACACTCCCACATCACTTCCCCTTTTTCTGTTTAAACAAAAAAAGGAAGGCTTTAACCTTAACATAGCAAAATTACATATAACAAAACAGTTATCAAGTAAAAATTACATCAGAAACATTTATACATATAACAAAATTGACCGTAAATCTCTATCAATAAAGCAAAATGTATACTAATGCAAATTATTCATATCTATATCATATCCCCCTTTAAATGTAAAAGAACATTTATAAACCATATTTGGGAACATGGGCACAGTTTTTTCTCTCCAAACTGCTTCCTGCTGAATGGGGGCGTCGTTAATTAGGTCTTTCATGGTATAACCTTTGTGCTAGTTTCATCTCAGTTGGCAGTTGAGCGAAGCAATTTTCTGAGGGCGTTCACAGGAACCTTTCGGGAGGTCGTGGTCTATCATACCAAATCGGGATAGAAGAAATCCAAAGGGTCTGGTCCTCTGTGAAAACAAAAGAAGACTCTCTCCAAAGCATCATATCCTTAGACCCAAATTCTGAAGTCATACCCTCATGATATCCGTTCTGGTTCCACTTGGCAGCCCATATAATGAAATGTCTCTCTGTACTTAGCTCCTTCACAGTCAAAAATTTTAAAGAAAACACAATAATACAAAGAATCCAGACTCTCTGTGAATTTTTCATCTTTATGCAGCTTATTTTTACTCTATCACTTTACTTTATTCTGTCTCTTTAAAGACTTTACCTTTTTTTTAAAAAAAAACCATTAACTTTATTCTCTATATTCTTTTTCTTCTCTCTCCCAAGCCAACGTACATTCATCCAACAGTGTGACTCATTCAGTGGTCTGAATCTGTCCTATTGTGAATCTGCAATTTTTTACTCTCCAGGAGCACTTTTGATTTACGCCTTTAAATCACTAGGCGCTTAAGAATCTAATCTGAGACATTCCTAGATTAACTTTTTGCTTTTTGAGCATACATCTTTGACCTGGAATAACCCTGTAGACCAGGCTGTCTTTGAACTCTCAGAGATCCGCCTGTCTCTGCCTCCCAGGCATTGGGATTAAAGGCGTGTGCTACCACACCTTGAACTCACAGAGATCTGTTCCTCTCTGCCTTCTAGGCACTGGGATTAAAGGCGTGTGCTACCACACCTTGAAGTCACAGAAGTTTACTTTAAGAATTTTAACTTTTAGTCTGTATATATTTTTAACACTGTAAATCATTTAAATTTTTTCTCTGTCTTTGAATCTCTTTACTGTATCTCTCTCTGTTTTTCTGACCACATGAGTCTTTAATTTACCAAGCAATATCAGTAGGACTGAAGGCGTGGCTTTGCCAGCTAGATCCAGTCCATTCCTCAACTTTCCAGCCTCATGGCATTTCAAGGTCCCTGCCAGCCAGCGAGCTACAACAGACAACACTCAAGTCCTCTCTTGGTAGCCGGCCCTCCTGTCTCAAACAGTCAGAGTTTGCCCTGGCAGGATGGCCCAGAAAGCCAGCATTTTTAAATGGCGCAGCTTTTTTCCTGCTACGGCTGAAAACCGAAAAGCATGTGTTCAGCTTTTCATCAACACCGTTTAAATGTTTCGTGGCAGGACCTCTTAATGAGCTGCAGGCTTTGCAGCTGAAGCTGAGTCAGGAAGCCTCTCTTAGATGAGGCGCTTGCTTGCCTCTAGCAAGCAAAGTAGACCAGAGAAATTGTCACAATCAAGAAAACATGCTTTACTCTTTCCCAAGCTTTCTCAGGCTTTCAGTGGGTTCAGTTAGCCACACGTCTGGGCGTCATTTGTAGTAATATGGAGCGGCGGCGGGGCTACGTCCCCAAAACCCCCAGCCGCCTGCCCGGCTAGCTTATGCCCCGAAATAATTACACAGACACTGTATTCATTTAAACACTGCTTTGGCCCCTTCCTATCTAGCCTCTTCTAGGCTAATTCTCACATATTAATTTAGCCCATTTCTAATCATCTGTGTAGCGCCCCTAGGTGCGCTTACCGGGAAGATTCTAGCCTATGTCCATCCTGGGTTGGAGCTTCATTGCTTGCGTCTGCCTGGGAGCTGGGCATGGCGTCTCTGCAGCGTCTGCTCTGGAGAGGAGAGCTGTCGAGTCTGAGCTCACTTCCTCTTCCTCCCAGCATTCTGTTCTGTTTACTCCACCCACCTAAGGGTGGGCCTATCCAATGGGCCTAGCAGTTTCTTTATTGCTTAGCCAATGAAATGAACAGATTGATATATGACACTCCCACATCAGCATTATAGGCTTAATGTCCTCTACTTATAGCTAAAATCCACTTATGAGTGAGTACATACCATATTTGTCTTTTTGGGTCTAGGTTACCTCCCTCAGAAAAGCTAAATAAGAAGGTGAACCCAAAGAAAAACATACAATTATCCTCCTGGATATTGGAAGGAGACAAGATTGCCAGGCAAACATTGGAAACTTGGGGGTGGGGTGGGGTGGGGGTAAGGGGAGATGGTGAGAAAAAAGTGTTTTCTATTTCCATCCATTTGCATGCAAAATTCAAGGTGTCATTGCCTTTTACCCCTGAGTAATACTCTAATGCGTACATATTCCACACTATTTTTATCCATTCTTCCATTCAGGGGCATCTAAGTTGTTTCCACATTCTGGCTATTACAAATAATGCTGCTATGAACATAGTTGAACAAATGCTTTTGTAGTATGATAGAGCATCTCTTGGGCATATTCCCAAGAGTGGTATTGCTGGATCCTGGGGTGGGGTGAAATTCAACACCCCTTTATGATAAAGGTCTTGGAGAGACTAGGGATACAAGGTTCATTCCTAAATATAATAAAAGCAATATACAGCAAACCGACAGCTAATATTAAATTAAATGGAGAGAAACTCAAAGTCATCCCACTAAATCTGGAACAAGACAAGGCTGTCCACTCTCTCCATACCTCTTCAATATAGTGCTTGAAGTTCTAGCAATAGCAATAAGACAGCATAAGGAGATCAAGGGGATTCGAATTGGAAAGGAAGAAGTCAAACTTTCATTATTTGCAGATGATATGATAGTGTACGTAAGCGACCCCAAAAACTCTACCAAAGAACTCCTATAGCATATTCTTTATAATTTTATTTGACCTTTCTATAACTGCCTGACATATAGCATTGTTTGGTATACCTGTAAATTGCTTTATATTATAATAAATTAAAATCCTGTTTAATTTTTCTAGATACTGACTATTATCTGTCTTTATTTGTACAGGTATACCTATGATAGCCATAAGTTTTAATAAATGTGTGATTACTGAATCAATCTTTTCTGAGCTTGCCAAGAAAAGGTATCAATGTGTGATGTACATATTTTAATTTTCCAAATCCCATATATTGGAATACATACATCTGCCAGATTTCATTCCTTAGAGTACCCTTTGGGTTATGACCTGCAGATAGCAGTGTTTGGGTATAGAAAAGCAAGTAGGACATATCCTTAGCTTGTTGCCATGTAATAGAAAACTCTTTCTTGAAACCTTTGCTATTGACACAATCTTTTTTTATGAAATTCTGAGGCCTTCAGCATATTCCCAAACAATAATGAATAAATTTATACATTACCTTGTGCTAGAGGACCTGGCAGACACATATGGGATCGAATGTGTATTACATATATAAGATAGAGCCTATTCCTGATTATATATTGAACCTGAATGAATAATGAAGTCAATTCTGTATCATTTGGCATAAATTCATTGGTTTCAATATGCAAAACAACTGTTTCTGCATATTATGAATCAGTAACTATATTAAGAGGTTCTTTAAAATTTCTTAGTACCATGAGAATAGCATATAATTCTGAGTTTTGGAAGAATTATGATGGCTTTGATCCACCTTGCTTAAATCTTCTGGTTTGGAACCTGTCTTTCCTGATTTATTTACATCAGTATAGAATGTATGGGCTCCAGTTATTGCTGTTTAACCTACAATTCAGGGAAAGATCCAAGCAGTTCTCTTTATGAGGTTAATTCCATCACTTTTGGGAAAATTGATATTAATCTCTCCTTAATTATCATAAGCTCTTTGCCAGGGTTTATTGTCTTCCCATTTTTTAAAATTTTATCAATAGTAAAAGGCACTATAATCTCTGCTGGGTCTATTCCTGCTAGTTGACAAAATCTCAATTTTCCTTTTATAATTCAGACCACTTTATCACATAAGTTTTTAATATTTTTCTCAGTTTCTGTGGTAAGAAGATTTATTCTAAGATAATATCTCCCTTTGCCTTAAAATTCCTGTAGGGGAAATTCTGGAAGGCAGGATGACTAGGATGGCAATTAAGATTTGGATCCTCTTGATCCACATGACTTTCTGTAATTTCCCTTTAACCAAAGTTAATACTTTCTCAGTTTCAGTTGTTAATTCCCTGGTACTACTTGAGTTTTTTTTTTCACCATCTAAGGTTTGATCAAATAAATTATTAGATCAGGCATTATCCCACTAGCAGGTTGTAGATTGGAAATGTCTACTAACAATCATTGAAAGTCATTAAGAGTTCACAATTTGTCTCTCCTAATTTGCACTTTTTGTGTTCTAATTTTCTGTAAAC
Organism: Microtus pennsylvanicus; assembly: GCF_037038515.1. Classification (NCBI taxonomy): domain Eukaryota; kingdom Metazoa; phylum Chordata; class Mammalia; order Rodentia; family Cricetidae; genus Microtus; species Microtus pennsylvanicus. Next base: position 95,381,314 of record NC_134583.1, read on the forward strand.
CTATTTTATAATGTAGGTAATTGATAGAATCTCCTTTTGTATACTTTCAGGAATAATTTGTAATCCCCATTTAGAAAATTTTTCCTTACTTCTTCAAACATTCTTTCCTGAGTAACTACATTGGATCAAATAGCAAAATGTCATCTATATAATGGTAAATTATACATTCAAGAAATTGCTTACATATTATTTCAAATGACTGACTTACAAAGTATTGGTACAGGGTGGGGCTATTGAGCATTTCCTGTGGGCAGATGGTTTATTGATATCTCATAGTAGCCTGAGAATTATTATAATTAGGTACTTTGAAGGCAAATTTCTCTCTAACCGTTTCTTATAAAGGTATAGTGGAGAAACAGTCTTTTAAATCAATAATTATAAGAGGCCATTCTTTAGGTAATAAGGAAGGCAAAGGGATTCCAGATTTAGAGAGCCCAAAGGTTGAATTACTTAATTGATAACTTAGATCTATCCATCATTCTCCAATTTCCAGATGTCTTTTTAACATCAAATACGGAGGATTCGAAGGACTGGTTGATTCTTCAATATGGTAAGCATCTAGTTGTTTCTGTACCAGCTGTTCTAAAGCCTGCAGTTTCTCTTCTGTTAAAGGTCATTGTTTAACCCATATTGGTTCCTCAATTAACCATTTCAAAGGTAGGGCCTTTGGTACATCTGAAGGTTTGCTAGTTGTTTTGGGATTATATACTTCCTTAATGGCTGGTTACCTTATAATATCCTTCCCAGAAACATGAATTTCTGAGACTGCATAAATATTAATTCAGGTATTCCACTTTTACAGCAGGTCATGACCTCATAAGTTCACTATGATGTTATCCACATATGACTATAAGAGTTTCCTATCCATTTGTTATTTTTCTGTTGGCAATTTTCTATTTAGATCTTTACCACACTTTGAAATTAGCTAATTTGGTGGTTTTGAAGTCTAGGTTTCATGAGTACTTTATAACTTTTTAACTTTTTGGATATCAGTCATCTACCTGATGTAGAGTTCATGATAATCTTTTTCTCATTCTGTGGGCTTCCATTTTGTACTATTGATGGTATTTTTTTTTTTATACAGAAGCTTTTCAGTTTCATGAGGTCTCATTTATTGATCGCTAATTTTAGTGCCTATGCTATCAGTGTTCAGGGAATTGTCTCTTTTGCCAATGCATTCAAGTCTATTCCTACTTTCTTGACTATTACATTCAGTGTGTCAGGTTTTGTGTTGAAGGCTTTGATCCATTTGGACTTTCTGTGCAGGATAATAGATATAGTTGCATTCTTGTGCATGCTGACATCCACTTAGACCTGCATCATTTGTTGAAGATTTTTTTATTGTGTATTTCTGACTTCTTTATCAAAAATAAGATATCCATAGGTGTGTAGATTTATATGGACCTTCCATATAAATTCAATTCCATTGATTATTTTGTCTGGTTTTATGCCAATATTGTGCTATTTTTATCACTCTATAGATCTTTAGTATAGCATGAAATTGGATAGTAATAACTCAAAAATTTATTTTATTGTACATGATTGTTTTAGCTCTCCTAAGTTTTTTTGGTTTTGCATAAAATTAAGTATTTTTCTTTCAATAGCTGTAGAGAAGTCTGTTGGAAATTTGATGGGGATTATATTAAATCTGTAGATTGTGTTAAGATCACCACTTTTACTATGTTAATCCTACCGATCCATTAACTTCTTTAAAAATCCACACATCTGAATTACAATTCCACCATTATCACTGACTAACTTCAGACAGAATATGATGGCCAGTGATCAAAAACTTGTTCACTCCATGTAGGAGCTGCATGGAGTTCTGATAGTGAACAGCTTAGGAGTAACCACTCAATCCCTAAATGTTTCCTTTTACCCCAGAAGATGTGTGGAGACGATGAAATAATGAGTCTTGTCTCTTCTGAAGTGTGTTCTCTCTACAGGGATGGTTTTTCCCAGGAGTCTGGGCTGTCCCTAGAGCTGAATCATGATCCAGGGAGTTCTTTTCCGTTGCATTACTCCCACTAGATCATCTCCCAAAGCATTTTATATACCAGCCAGATTGTCATGTAAGGAAAAAAAAATACATGAGTTACGTTGAACATCTGTACAATTTACTTGTTTCCTACAAAATGCTTAAGCAAAAGTGTGTTAGTTTAATTGCACACTCAATGAATTCAGATGGTTTATTCCACCAGGTATTTATGACATAATTACCTCACCTCTGAAAATCCTGAGAAGATACTGCTCCAAAGAAAGATCTACACAAACAAGCAAACGTAACTGTACAGAAAATCTGGCCTTTGCCATTGGAGTATGTCGTCACCTAATGCCATGTCTATCCATAAAGTTCAGGTTCTGTTTGGGACACCTAGGTAAGAATGTTTCACTTTTGTTGAAGCATCCCTCTTTATCTTTTTATGTAGACTGCTTATTTGTCACCTAATAATTATCAGAAATATTCTTCTATAGGAATGAAAATGTATACTAAACTATAGAGCTTACACAATAGATTCCCCTGTGGATAACCATACCAACTATATTTGTACTGAAAAGGAAACTATCCACATTCAGTATAACTATGTCTTTACAAAGAAATTGACCTGACTGAAACTCTGGAATTTTCATTGACTATTGATATGTTCTTGGACAAGTTACTATATACTAGTCAGAGTCCTAGTCCCCTCCGTATCAAAATAACAATTTTTCAGTAGAGCCATATGGATTATATAAGACAATGGGAGCAGAATGTGTCACATCATAAAAGCAGCTGATCAATAAACACCTAAAAACTCTGGGTAAACAACATGGTCTACAAGTGCAACTGCAGTCAGGGGACCAGGTAAACAATAAATATCTTTTTTTTTAACCTGTGAAATCTCAAGCAAGGCATTTAACATTTAAAGAAAACTTGGATTCTTTAAAATAAGAACAAATGTTACAAGCTTAATTTTGTTGTGAAGTTGAAATAATACTTTTGCAATATTTAGAATCTTCTTGTTTCAAAGCAAGATCTTAGTGCTTAGGTAATTACATTTTGAGACACCAATTCCAGTAAGGTGAAGAACATTAACACTGTTGAACTCATTCATTATCCCCAAAGAGACCCAATCTTCAAAATAAAAAGAAAAAGTTGAGAGAGGGCTGCAAGTCAAAATAAGTACAAGAAATGAGAATCATTTATTCCCTGAAGAGTTCTTGGATAAGAGCTTTCTCTTTCCCTATCTTCCCAGAGATCACACAGTTTTTTGTGGCACATAATTCAGATGATATATTAAGCCCAAAAGTGTTTTAACCTAAAATGTTCATTAGCCATAAACCTCCCCCTTTTTAAGCTGTCCTGGGTTTAGAAATTTTAGAAATATACTGCATCTCTCTCATCGGGGCTCATTCCAAGATGGCAGTATCTAACAACTCTTCCAGTATAACATTGTATGAAACTGCCTTTCATAAGACTGTTCTGAAATGTTTTCTGTCTTTAAAATCGCTTAGGAGTTGTTTTATGAAATAAGCAAGCTCTACCATGTTATGTAAAAGTCTTGTTTTTATCATTACCATATTATCATTTGATTTTTAAAATTGAGGTTCTTATTAGCTGAACAATTTCAATAAGAACATAACAAAGAAAACATGGTAAAACAGGACAAAAGAAAAAGACATGTGCTACAGAAAAGTCTAAAAATCAACTTTGATAACGTTCTTCCATAAAAGTTATGTGCTTGATGATCTTAGAGGAGGATTTTAATAAAGATTCAGGCTTTAATCTGCAAGATGGGACATTTTATTCTCCTAAAATAACAAGATAATTTGGTGTATATAATACAGGATTTGGAGTTAGAAAGTTCTGGGTTCAAATAGGCAAGTTCCTTGACATCTCTAGAATTTGCCCATAAAATAATCATATCTAGTTTCAGCATGCATAGGTGGGGAGAGGTAAGAGGTAGACCTGGTGCAGGGAGGGGTAACTGTCCCAGTGTTAGACACCCAATCTGTTGTCACTAAGTTTCTATTGAGGAACTTTGAGTACCTATCTGTTCATCACAGGGATACCAGAATTCAGCCAAAAGACAGAAAGTGGGCTTTGGCAATTTTATAATAGATCACTGAGAAAAGTGTTCAAATTTATCTTTTATCTGTTTTAAAAGTAAAAAAAATATCTAACTAACTGCATATAAATTTATTTTTTTAAAGCAAAAAGATTCTATGAGGTACATAGAGAGATGAAACAAATATATATCAAAGGAGACAGAATTTACATCAACCTACTTGGACTTCCCTGGCATATCTTAGATACACAGGGGTTTAATTTCCTCTTAGTAAAAATAGATAACTGCTTAAAATTTTAACATGCAGATAAAGCATCTTTATCAATATGGATAAGTCAAAAATTCCATAAGCATAGTAGAAAAGACTATAATAAAATTGCAAGTAATTAACCAGGTTTTTGCACAGCATATATAATTCACAAAAATAGATTTATATAGAAAATTAAATGAGGGGAATTGTATCATAATGATGGATACATGATCTTAAGGACCCAACTAACATTTTAAATATATATGTTTCTAAGTAAATATAAAAGGAATATTCATGGAGGGATGTATCTATTAACTAATGTAGAGTGGATACCCATCAGGATAAGGGCAATAGTCAGACTGTACGGAAAAAGACAGACAATATTTTGTAAAATAAAGACAAGCCTGGCCTTGACCAAGAATGGCTGTTATTTGGAAGTAGAAAGTCATTTAAATTTGATAAGGCCCAGCAATATAAAGGTTAAATAACTATAAATCATTGTAGACCAAGCATGTGTGCTTCCTAAATACAGTAATTATTAGCTGATAAGTGTGTATGTTTGAATAGTATAAATAATAAAAAAAAATCTTTTCAAGAGCCTCAGCAAGAATTCCTCACCATAGAAATCATGACTTGTGAGAAACAAAATTCCTTTAATGATAATAGAATCTATATCTAACATTTACAATGAAAAATTGGAAAGTGAAGCCCAAGAAGGGAAAGTAGACTTCTCAGGTTTGTTCAGTGAATTAATACCTAGAGACCACAACCACAGAGCCTAAGCACTAGCAAGAGGGTCTTACAAAGAAACTGGCTCATTTCTGGTCACTGCTGTTTCACAGGGTGGAGGGAATAAGCTGGAAAGCAATGTCATTTGTGGTATGGCAGAATTGCCCTCCCTATAAAAACAGGAGATTAGAGCTCAAAGGAGTTCTGTACTCAAGAGCAGCTTCCACCAAGCCTTCAGTAGAAGTTTGCCTCATTTGTTCTTCAAGTATTAGAATTGATGAGACGATTATGATATTACAGAAGGACAGACTTGGTGGAGCCTCATTTCAAGTTCATCTCCTAGTGGAATTCATTCTTGTGGTAAATACAATGGGACCTTCTCAAAGACACAGGATTCTCTGCTAGTCTCAGATCTACAGCGCTATTTCTTTGAACTTTGAATAGCCATTAACTTCTCTGGGTATCATTCTTTTCATTAGCAACATAAGAACAATATTAAAATTTATCACAAGGTATATACACAAGCACAAATGTTTACAGATGTTAAAATGTATGAAAATGAATGCACTAAAATGCGTTATTGGGTTTTAATTGTGTAGATTATATTTTTCACGTGAAAGATCCATTCCACAGAAATAAAACTCATGGTTATACTAATGGAAAAGAATTTTTAATGATCTAATTTAGATAATTATAGTCTTGGTTGTACATTTAAGGACTCCAAGTTAGGAATTTCAAACCTGAAGTGGTTGGTATGGAATGAGGAGGCTAATCAAATGGTTCAAATGAATCAGCATAGAATAGAGGAGGTAAAGGTCTTAGCTGTAAATTGCAGATTCTTCATGAGGTTACAAATAGTTATCTGGCTTTATTTTCTCACCCAAATATAAGACTATAAACCTTTCCAGTAAGATTAATGTCATGAATCTATAAAATATTGCAAGTAGAAGGTGAATGATAGTAATATCTTTCAAGAAATAAAATATAAGTGTATTGGTTTTCTTAAAAAAAAAAAAGCTCCCCGTGGCCACTTAAAGATGAGGTACTTTCATGACAATCCTAACTACAGTAGAAAAATGATCAACAAAGAGCAGACGACGTGATGGTGCAAGTCAGATTTAGACCATATGGCAACAAGGAATTTCAGGCATGGAAAAAATGCCATGGCTTAACATACAGAAATATAATCTCCTTGAGCAATCAGTACAGAACAGGAAAAAGAACATCACATTTTACTGTTAGATTTTTGGTTGTGAGCCTAGCCTTTAGCGGCTGAGCCATCGCTCCAGCCGTACATTTTACTCTATGTTTGAAAGCTTCTTCTAGAAACAACAGAAGCTTAGTGACAAATCCTCCTCTATACCTCCAAATATACAATTTCATCTTTGGCAGAAGGCATATATGCAATCATATGATGGAAACACCATTTAAAAATTTTAAAACCAAGCCCATAGTCGAAGTATAGAAGATTTACCTACACTAATGAGCACTGTTACATAAATGCTATAAAATAAAGAAGATTTTCAATGGGGCTGAATAAAGAAGAAGTGGGAAGAATTTCCTTACTGTATTTAGTGAAAGAACAAATTTATCAATTATTGACATAAAGATATGCATGCATGTACAGAGAAAAAGCAAATATATATAAAAATAGAAATGAATGTATTATGCTAACTAAAGTTGATGATAATACTGGCAGAAAGCTTATATTACTCAGCTCTTTCTATATGCTGGGAACAGCTCTTCTCTATTTGCAAGCAGAAAATTATTTTATATACCCTAATGTTACAAGTGTGCTTTGTTCATGTTAGGGATAAGAAACCAAGGCCCAGAAACATAGACTTAGATACATTTATTTAGATATTTAAAATTATATTTATATATATTTAGAGTTAATAGCAAAGTAGTAGATGGGAGATATGACTAAGAAATCTAGAAGGAACAAGAACAAGTAATGTGGTAAAAGATAAGTATAATGTTTTCTTTAATATAAAGAATCTAGATTTAAGTGTGTATGCCTGCCATGAAGGTATGAATGGAGACTATTTGAAGATTTGAAGTAATAATGAGGCCAGAAAAATATGGAGAATGGAGAAGAGGGACAGAGTGGAGTAAGGGAATCATGAAAATATGAATAAGATACCATGATATACATATATATTCTATAGTAAAACCAATTATTTTCTAAGCTAAGTAAGTTACCATCAAAAGGAATTAGGACACAAAGGAGTTAGAAAACTTGACCAAAAAACATGAAATAAAAGATGACTACAAGTTTGAATGTACTTGTACATATGGTGTAATAAATACTGCAAAATGAAGTTTAATATATTAAAGATGATGCTTTCTGATTTGGAGTGATAAAGACTAAGATCAAATGAAAAACTTTTAGTTATTAGTACTATCTGAATAGACCATTTTGTCTTGCTGAGTAGTCAGGTAATAAGAAAAAAAATCATGAATGTGTGCAGTAAGGAATTAGTCTACATGAAGAGCAGGCTGTTCATTTCCACAATTCAGTAAGGCTTACAAATGTCTAGAGGTCACTGCACAAATTGTACAAAGTAACAGAATCCAGGCTCAAAATGAGAATTAATGTGTTGACTTGTTGGTGAATGGAGGTCCATATGTGAACCAGATGATCATCTAGTAGATATGAGGGTGAGCACATAAAAGAACAGACACCTTGGTGATTTTAAACCTGAGAAGAATGTACCTATCTTCTTTACAGAACATTTCAAATTTACACCAAAATTAATCAGAAAGAGAAGTTTTAAAGAACAAATACATTTTATAAAATTAAGACTCAGTACTTCCATCACTAAGAAAAAGATTCTGTGCTTTGATTCTGGCTTCTTTACAATTCACTCTTCACTTCTGATAAAGAAACTGCCAACGTTGAATCTATGGCCAAGAATAATCTCACTACAGTAACTGAATTCATTCTAATTGGCTTTACTGACCACCCTGAGTGGAAGATTCCCCTCTTTCTGATGTTTCTCGGATTCTATCTTGTCACCATCCTGGGGAACTTGGGCATGGTTCTTCTCATCCAGGTAGATGTTCAACTTCACACCCCCATGTATTTTTTCCTGAGCCATCTCTCTGTATTGGATGCTTGCTATACCTCGGTCATCACCCCTCAGATCCTAGCCACACTCGCTACAGGCAAAACAGTCATCTCCTATGGTCAGTGTGCTACCCAGTTCTTCTTCTTCACCATCTGTGCAGGTACAGAGTGTTTCCTACTGTCTGCAATGGCCTATGATCGCTATGTTGCTATTAGCAACCCACTACTATACACTGTAGCTATGAACCCTCAAAGATGCTGGAGTTTGGTAGCAGGAGCCTATGTCTGTGGAGTGTCTGGAGCCATCCTGCGTTCCACATGTACCTTCTCCCTCTCCTTTTGTGAAAATAATCAAATCAATTTCTTCTTTTGTGACCTTCCACCTCTGCTGAAACTGGCCTGCAGTGATACAACAAATGCTGAGATTATCATTGTCTTCTTTGGGAATTTTGTAATTTTGGCCAATGCCTTCATCATACTCATTTCCTACCTGTTTATCATCAAGGCTGTCATGAGGATGAAATCTTCAGGTGGAAGAGTCAAGACTTTCTCCACATGTGTCTCCCACCTCACTGCTGTGGTTCTTTTATTTGGGACCCTCATTTTCATGTATATACGGAGTGGTTCAAGAAAATCCCTGGAAGAAGACAAAATTGTGTCTGTCTTCTACACCGTAGTCATTCCTATGCTGAACCCTTTAATCTATAGTCTAAGAAACAAGGATGTGAAGGCTGCCTTCAAGAAGGTCATGGATAGATGTCAGATGTCCCACGGCATACAATACTAAGTGAGAAGATCTCTTATCTTAGTCAAATTTATTTAGCGAATTCTAATAGACATCAGATGTTCTACCCATAAATAGAGAAGAAGTAGATAAGTGACACAAGACAAGGAAATATAAAAATGTGGTGAATTTTTTATTCAAAAACTACAATTCTTTATCCTAGTCCCTATCCATAACTTAGTGTTCATTTTGTCAGTCAATCACTCCCCGCTTTACTCTGATTCTTTAGAGAATCTGAGGTCCAAGGTATTTTGAGTTCTATCACCTAACCCCCAATTCTTAATGCCTTTTCTCTCTTGTCTTTTCTGCTCTTAATATTACTGTATTTTCCATAACAAAGTATTTATCTAGTCCCTGTGAATTGGACTCTTTATGTTTTCCTTTTAATATGTCACCCAAAAAGTCAAGAAGTATTGTACAATGTAGGCCTCTCCCTTCATCATTACAGTGACTTCTTACTTGCAACCGTCTTGCCAATTAGGCACACACTAGATTTCTGATAAAGTCATCTCCTGTGGTTCTCACAGACTGCCCCTTCCTAACTCCACTTTCCCCACTAGTCTCTGCATTTGTAGTGACATACCACTACATACCAGACTCCAAAAACAGCAGATCTTCCCTGTGAACTTGCCAGCTTACCAGGCCAGTAAAATAGGCAACACACTGTCATCATACCACAAAATCCAGAGAAGAAACAGAAATAAAGAGGAAAAATATCACCCTTTAACAAAAACAAACCCAAAATCAGCACCTAGACCTATAACCATCCTAAATCCAGATGCCAGGATGCACTTATAAGACTACAATCAGTAACAACCAGACAATGTGTTTCCAATACAGTCCAGCTATTCTACCATGGTAGGCCCTGAATATTCCAAAATAGCTGAAACACAAGAAAATACATAAGTCAACTTTATGAAGATGACGAAGGTACTTAAAGATGAAATTAATAAATCCCTTAAAGAAACTCAGAAAAACACAAACAAGCAAGTAAATCCCTGAAGAAAAACCAAGAAAAAAAATAGTTGAAAAAATAAAACAGTTTAAAACCTGAAAATAGAAAGATAAGCAAAAAGAAAGCCATAATTGAGGGAATTATGGAAATAAAGAAGTTAAGAACTCAAAGAGAAAATGCAGAGCCAAATTTCATCAACAGAATGAAGAGATAAAGGAATCAAGCTACATACTAGTAACAACAACAAAAAGTAGAGAAACTCATGGATACCAAACAACTCTATTGAATGAAAATAGGTCAAGACAGAAATGAAGAAAGAAATTAAAACATACTAGAATTGAATGAAAACGAATACATAGCATACCCATATCTATGGAAGATAGTGAAAGCAGTTCTAAGAGGCAAGTACACAATACTAAATGCTATCAAAAAATTGGAGCAATCTCATGTTAGTAATTTAGCAACACATCTGAAAGATCGAAAACCAAAAGGATATCCAAAAAGAGTAAGTGGCAAGAAATAAACTTGAGACTAAAATCAATAAACTAGAAGGGATTAAAAACAATCCAAAGAATCAATGAAATGAAGAGTTAGTTTTTTAAGAAAATCAACCATATTGACAAACCCTTAGTAAAATTAAGCAAAAGACAGGGAAAATTTAAAATTATAGATGAATAAAGGGACATTATAACAGACATTAAAGCAATCAAAGAATCACAAGGGCATACTTTAAAAATCTGTTCTCCACTAGATAGAAAACTTTAAAGAAATAGGTTAAACACACACACACACACACATATATACATATGTATATATATATTCTACCAAAGTTAAATCAAGATTAAATAAACAATTTAAAACTACACCTATAACACCTATAACCTGTACCTATAAGACTTATAATCCCTAATGAAATAGAATATGTAATTAAAATGTCCCAACTCATATTCATCTTTTTAAAAAGAAGCCTGAGGCCAGATGGATTCAGCAAAACAAATAAAGGATAATTAATATTAAGTGTTCTCAAATTCATTCAAACAATTAAATTGAAAGACAAATTGAAATTGAAAGACTATTTGCCAGTTCTTTTTATGAGATCACTATTACCATGATACCTAAACCATATAAACATGCAACAATAAATGGAGTTATAGGTTATAGACTAAAATCCCTTATGAACACAGTGTAAGAGTTTTCTGTAAAATACTGGCAAGCAATAAAAGAACATATCAAAAAGATTATTTACTAGGATATGATTCATTTTATACCACAAATAAAGGGATGGTTCAACATACATAAATCAATGAATGTAACTGATCATATAGACAGAATAAAAGACAAAAGTCAGATAATCTTATTAGATACAGAAAAGGCATCACAAAAAATACAACATCCCTTCATAACAAAAGTCCTGGGGAGCCTAGCAATACAAGGTACATATCTCAATACAGTAAGAGCAATTTACAGCAAGCCTACAACCTACATGAGCTATTATATAATTAGTGAAAAATTGCTGGTAAAGAATAGACTCTTTCCTATGGAGCTTCTTGCAAGTTGCCCAAGATACTCCGTAAATCCTCTTCATAAATTATCACTCATGCTATAGGTGAGCTTTTCATTTTGCAACTGCCTTTGAGTCATCTATGCACCTAAAATTAGCCCCAATAAAACTATTGGTTCGCCAACCTATATATGGGTAGTGTTTCTTTAGGCTGTTTTTTTCCCTTATATAGTGTATAAAGACTTTTGTTGACTTCTACAGTTAAATCCAGACAATAGATCTGTACAGTCAAAGGCTCCAAATTTCACTCAGAAACACCTGAACTGGGCACAGAGTATGATTCTGCTATCTTCTGGAATTCTTTTCAGTGATACATTTCTAACATGCATAATAAATTGAACTAAGAAAGATTAGATAATTGTACTTTCTTAATTTTAGATCCAAAAAGCACCAATATCCATGGACATACTAAAAAACAAAACAAAAGCAAAAACAAAACAAAACAAAAAACCTAACAGTGCACCCTGGAAATTCTTCTCAAGAACACAAAGACCAACACTTCCTACAAGGTAATACAAATCCTATAACTAGATTATGTTAGAAGATTCATTTTACAGAAGCTACTGGATGTGCCTTCTAAATTTTTTATTTTTATTATATTTATTTATTTATTTATTTATGTGTGTGTGTTTTCATGACTATGTACATATATGTGCATGTCAGAATCAGGGAACAACTTTTAATAGTTTGTTCTGCCTTTTTACCATGTGGGTATCAACGATTGAGCTCAGATTATCAGACATGTAGGCAGGTTAATTCACCTACTAAGCCATTTAACCAGCCCACCCTCCAATTGTGTATTTGTGTGTGTGTGTGTGTGTGTGTGTGTGTTTTAGATATTCAGGTGCTTATTAATGTCAAAAGAAGCTATCAGATCTCTTAGAGCTATAGGTAAAGGCTGACATAAATTGTTATATATGGGTGCTGGAAATTAAAATCTGGTCTGCAAGGGTAGTCCAATAGTACATGCTCTTAACTCCTAAGCCAACTCTCCAGCCCCATCACCTCTCAAGGTTTCTTAAACATAATTTAGATTCTATCTGCATAAAATTTTATGCAAGTTATTTTTCTTCTGTTACTTTAGATTCAATTTCCTATTAAACAGAAACACATTCTTTCCTAATGCAATAATCAGAAATGAAACTGCCAAATGCGATACTGTTCTAGGGAACAGCAGTTGCCACAGGAAGATTATCAGTGATCTGACAACATACTATCACTCTAGCTGATTTGAGAACTCACCCAAACTGAGCAGGCAAAAAGACATTTGTAACAGGAAAGCTAAAAACGGTAACAACAACAGCAATAGATATCACAGGAAAAGGAGGACAATGAAGTCTAAGTGGTGACTTAGAAAACTGTCTCCTGGCCTCTAGGTATCTCAAGATTGTTGGCTCCTGTGGCCCCATCTTGGACAACTGAATTCAACTCTTATTTTCCCCTCTCTTGAGGCCCCAAGAGATCCTGATAAAGTCAAGCAAACACAAATTTGGGTAGAAATATTTTTTGTACACTACATGAGAGTTGCTTCTTCTGGGCTAATGGCTAAATTAACAATTGAAGATATGTTACAATAAAACTTTATTTCAAAACAGAAAGCCAGACTTAGATTGTTGACCAATTTTTTGACTTCTAACATAATGTACACAGCATTAGGACTACAAGTTAGCACATATTAGATTATCATTAATATAATTAATTATAAAATGGATTAAGCAATATTAGTCCCTGATCATTGAACAAAATTATTTATATCCCATTTATCTTGACACTTTGATGATACTATAACAAAACACCCAAAATTGTATGTTTTTTCCTAAACAATAGAAATCTATTTCATATATTTGGTACTCTGAGAAGTCTAAGTCATAGTACAATTCTATCATGGTGAGTATAAACACTGATACGGAAGAACCATTAGTAACATGGAGAAAGCACCCCAACTGTTTCTCCTTATTACCAGTACCTGTCCTTTCATCCTCGACCCACACTTTCAAATCCTCCATTACACCAGAAATGTACACTTCACCACCAGAGACCAGGAAGAGGTTTGCTTTACAAAGTATGGGGAGCTGTTGACTACCATTAATATTAAAAACATCCATGTGCATCTATATCAGAAAGAACAGAAAAAATTGCATATTTTGTCTTTAGAGCAATTCCTGGGAGAGAACTAGTGATAAATAAAAGCACTATTACCTGAACAATAAGATACTTAAAGTGATGCTGAGCACATATCACATATACAGTATTTATTCTATTGTTGCTACTTGGTCACATAAGTGGATTAGTGATAATTCTGAGACTTCAGAAAAATAAATGATCCAAAACCACTCTCTCACTCTCAGCATAGAGACACTCACTAAAAATCAAGATATTTAATAAGTGAAGGGTAAAGTAACTTACATAAAATTCCCAATCACATTTACCCTAGGATAACCAATGTACCTACCTGCACTTGCTACTATTCTAGCTTTACACCCTCGTTGTAAGAAATACAAATGGTGATGAACAATTTTATTTAATAGACATGGAGTTGGCAGATGGGAAGGACCACTTAGGCAATTTTACCTCAGTTATCATGACATGCACCTTGCATTTTTTCTAATGAATCCTGACAAGATTCAGCAGCCCATTTTTGATTAGCTATGCCACCTTCAACATACCACTAAGATGACAATTAAAGTAAAAATATTGCTATATTAGCTCTAGTAATTTTAGTTTCTCTTCTCAGTTACTTCAAGCAATTTCTTCTTTTTTATTAGGCTTCTAAAAATTTTGTTTTGTTTATTTTAATAGTATTCCCTCCTCACGACTACTCCAAAATCCAGGCTTTCTTCCTTACACATCAAATTGTGTGTCCTCATTATTTTTAACCTATCAACTCCAATTTGCACTGCCCTTATACTCTTGAATATGGTTCTAGCCACTGGCACATGGTTGATCTTCCAGGGGACAAACCCTGAAAGAAAACTGGTCTCCATCTCCCAATAGCTATCAGTTTTCAAAAGCTCCTCAGCTAGAGTTTGATGTCCACCTCCTGTCTCCATGCAAAGATTTGGTCTGGCTTGAGCTTATGTCAATGTTATGCCTTTTGTCATAGATACTTGTTAATTCATATATTCACACTGCTGTGTTTAGAAAACACTGTTTTGTGGTAGTCATCTACCACTTCTAACTCTTAGTCCTTCCACCCCTTTGCCACAATGACCTTTGAAATTTGGGATAAAGGAATTTTATATAAATGTCCAACTTAGAGCATAGAATTTAATAGTCTCTTATGTTCTGAACTGTTTTAGATCAGCATAACATCTTGCATCTACAAACCTATCATCTTTCAATGTACAAATTCTTCCCCACCCAGAGGGAGAAACAAGATCACTGGTGAACAAGGGAGCAGAGTTCCAGGGAAGAATCAGTATCAATTCTCCACAGATAAAGAGGTAGTCATGGATGATGAGGTTCTTTGCTGTATTGTACCAGGAACTCTCACCTTAGATACTTATCTTACTGTTCTTAGCCTGTGTTAGTGTTACAGAATCCCCACATTGGGATTTTAACACCTTAAAACTCATTCAAGACACACTCAATGATTCCCAAAGTGAAGTACTTATGTTTCTCAGGGATCACTGGCAATATTTTGGAACCTTCAAACCTTTCCAAAATATGAGGGTTACCTCTAGAATCAAGTGAGTGCAAACCAAAAGTGCAGAGGCCATGGGAATGTAGAACAGTAACTAGGATTGAACAAGTTGACTCACTTGAAGATCTCCACTTGGCAAAGCCATGGGGTTATTGACAAATGGTTGTTTTCTGTTTATAACTTTCTCAAGTGCCACTGCTATGCCTTCCTAATAAGAACAGTTGTGAAGTTCTTTCCACAGCCCCTAGGAGGCATGTTTTATACTCATTGTGTACACATATAGCTGTGGATTGTCAGAAAGATGATTTCTGCATATATATGTGTGTGTGTGTGTGTGTGTGTGTGTGTGTGTTAGAATTATATATATATCTGATACATATATCAGACTGACATAGGATTTTCAGCCACAAAGACAGTCTTTTTTTTTTTCCGAGACAGGGGTTTCTCTGTAGCTTTGGAGCCTGTCCTGGCACTAGCTCTTGTAGACCAGGCTGGCCTAGAACTCACAGAGATCCGCCTGCCTCTGCCTCCCGAGTGCTGGGATTAAAGGCGTGTGCTACCACTGCCTGGCAAGACAGTCTTTTACATGACAGCTAACTAAAGACTTCAGAGCAGATTAAAAGCAAGATGTTTGCCCTTAGAGACAAATACAAGAGGTCATTTTTCCAGGTATTACTTTGGTGATTCAAGACCAGAGCTTGAAGCAACTTTACACATAACGCCCTGCAGCAATGGACCTTCCTGCACATATTTCCCAACCTCAGGGTTCCCACACTTGTTAATGTCTTGGAACTCTCATCAACTTAGAGCTACATGCATAGGTCAATGTGACATTCCTAGTCTATGAGAGACATATGTGACTTATCTTGGGTTTTGAGTATGAGTCAGGCCTGAAAACATAACTTATAATTTTCTGGAATTTGGCTGTGAGGGGTGCAGAGCCAGAAAGCAGAGAGCAGTGATGGAGGGAGGCAGATAGCAAAGGGCAGAGGCAGCAGGAAAGAGTGGTGAGGCAGAGAGTGGAGGAGCAGCAATGAAAGAACAACAATGGCTGGGCAGAGAGAGAGAGGGAGTACCAGAAAGTTCTTTCAGAGAGGATTTTTTCAAGATGAAGTGAAGAGAAAGTTATTAGAAACCATCTGTGTTTCTTTCTTCCCTCAGATAGAAAAAGTCTAACCTTTAGATAGCTGAGAGTTTTTCCAAAGCAATCCAAAGATTATCTTCACTTACTCTGGTGCTGAATGGGGGTTTGTCCCCCAAGTATGCTTTACAGAAGCTCTACTAAACATCACCCCTAAAGAACAGTCCTTTGTAACAGAGAGTAAGACAGTACAAATATCAGTAGAGCTGAGGATGCACGCTAGGACTTTCCAACAGCATCAAGTCTGAGCTAGTGTTAGTATTCTTATTTCTCATCCACCATGAATAGTGCTCTTCAGAATGATCTGGGACATGGAGGTAGTGCACTTTAAACAGAAACAATGGGGTTCATTAAGCTGAGATTGAAAAGCAAACTCCCCCAGGCAATACTTCACATTATCAACCTACCCCTTGGGTTTGCCAAGTGCCTTCCCAGCATGATGACCATTGTGATGTGGGATGTCTTGCAGCATGTCACTAAACTCCACAGCATCTTCAAAATGGTTGTTATTAATGCCCACATTGTATTAGTAAGTAAACTAAGGTTCAGAGAGGTAACACCAATGCATACTCTTCATAATGATAGAAGAATAATTCTACCCCAAGTCTGATGTGGGATTCCCCTCTGTATGCTATGAATGTGTTTTATTATCATTCGTTAGTAAAGAAGCTAGTTTGGTCTGTGGCAGAATAGAGCTAGGCAGGAAAACTAAACTGAATGCCGGGGGGGGGGGGGGGAATAGGCAGAGTCATGGAGACACATTGTAACTGCTGAAGGAGTAACATACCGGCTCCAATAAGCCACAGCTGAGTAGCAATACATAGATTAATAGAAATGGGTTAATTCAATATGTAAGAGCAAGTGAGAAATATGCTAGAGTCATTGGCCAAACATTATTTTAATTAATATAGTTTCTGTGTGATTATTTTGAATCTGGATGTCCGGGAAATGAACAAGCAGTCTCTGCCTACACAAGTCTAACTCTGGTTCAAGGTGCTTTGGTTTCTATCAGTGTCATGAAGTGTTTCTTAATACCCTGTATGTAATGTAATACATAAAGCATTAAGAAATGGAAAAAGGGAAAGTGAAAAATAACATGAAATGAAAATGGAGAAAGGGAGGATGAGAAAGGGAAGGAATAGAGAGAAATACTTTAATGAATATGGAAGCAATAAAGAAAAGGAAGGAGAGAAGGATTCAATAAGTGAGGACAATGAAACAAGTCCCTAAAACTCTGCATAGTTATATTCAATCTCCTCAGCAATATCTCTCACTCTCTCTTCTCCTGTACAGATCCATCCTTCAATTTGCAGTGAAAAATGCCCTGTAGAATGCAGAAAGTCAACACTACATAAACCATCACAGTGCTGCTACAGCTGCCTTCCAAGTCCCAGAGGTGAAATTACTATATCTCCAGGTAAGAAGGGAGGATGGTGCTTGATCAGAAAGTGACCATCAGGCAGTCAGGAAAGGCTTAAGGTAAAGCATGTTAACATAAAGAAAGAGTCCTGTACTAAGGAAAAATTTCTGTAAATGTACGACCAAAATGCCAGTGTTACCCACATATATAGTACAATACAACTACTTATGATGATCCTTACACTGACTCCTTTTCATTTATTATAAGCTTGTCCAAATCTTATACCTGGTATATCATCTGGTACAAGGTTGGCATCCCATAGGTATTATAAAATGAATGCCCGTATGACATAAGCTTTGTTTCTCTAAGATGCCATTTGTTCTACAAATATGGATGAGCACCTATATTAATTACAAGCCAGATTAAATCTCTTGACTCTGATATTTTATGATGAATTGAAGGAGAATAATAATCTACCAATACTACTAGAATACCTTCCATCTCTCTGTAAGGATTCTAAAATACAAAATAAATTTAGTATGACAAAATAAAGTTCAAACATTGGACCGGAAGAATGTAGTGAAAATTATTAACCCCAATGAACAAGATGTAAGAAGACTTCTTACTATTCCGATTGGTATTTGATAGGAGACTCAAACAATAAATCAAAATCTAAGGAAATGAAGCATGAAAATGATAGCCTTAAACAAAGAATAAGTTAATGAATATCCAGTGTGTGAAGCAATAAGAAGCTGATAATAACTTACTATGGATTTTGACAGTAGTTATACAGAGAGCAAGTGGCAGTGTCATAGTGGGTATTATGTGTCACACTCCAGAGCATAGACTCTACTTTGTAGGAAATGACTTACTGACTAATGCTGGCAAGGAATGTATATTTCTACATGTGATTAGGGAGATAATAGAAAATGGGTGGGCTGAAAGAGTGATTGGAGCTGGAAAACCAGGTTCAGAATTAAAGTATTTGTTGAAGCTGCAGTTTTGGGAAACATCATTTCTCACACTGAAAATTCTCCTGAGGAAGGTACAGATTTTGAGGGTACCTTTTCCTTCTTTTGAAGGCAAACGAATCACTAAATTAAACTGAGAAACATCAATAGATTCTGAAGAATGAGATTAATTATAACTTGGGAAAAAAATCCTTAGACTTGGAGAATATAAGACAATGGATCTGAACTGTCTAGGAACAAACAGAAATACTCAAGGAAAGAGGTCAAATAGCCATATCAGATTGACTTGATGCCTCAACCACAAAACCTGTATCAAAATTTACTAAGAAATAAAAACTAAGAATTATATCATTGATTGAGATTTGTGCCATCATTCAGAAAAAAAGATAGTTTGTGGATATTATAAGGACGCTAAAATCATACCTTACATAAAATAGGGTGATGGATTAATAGACACATCAACTAATTATTGATCATTATGAATGGTGACATGCTCACTATGGTTGTTCAGCTCAAAAGGATGAAAACAACACATGACCATGAACTTCTATAGGTTGCCCAACGTTGTTTAATTATAGTATGATGCAAGGGAATAAACTGGCATCAGCGATTTTGCCATCTATTCCTTTGAACCTGTCTAGGAATATTGGCCAATCATGAAGGTCAGACCCAGAGTCTGATAATATCTGATATTGGCATAAATGTTGGAAGATCAGAGAAGTAAGGGAGGCAGCTGCCAGAGAGTTCTTTTACCTCTACCAAATCCTCACACCAAAGTGGGCAAGATCCTTTCTCTATGTATTCTCAGAGTGAGTGCCATGAACTTTTATCTCCTCCTACATTATATTCCTTTGTCTCCCAGCCATATTCCTTCATGCCCCAAACACAAGGGGACCCAAGTTTGTAAAAGAAACATTATTATAACTTAAATCACATATTGACCTGTATACATTGATAGTAGGAGATGTCAATACTCCCAGTAGACAGTCGTCCAGACAAGAACCAAACAGAAATGCTGGAGCAAACAGATGTAAAAAACCACATGGTCCTAACAGATATTGACAGAACATTTCACCCAAACACAAAGAATATACCTTGTTTTCTGCACCACATGGAACTTTATCTAAAACTGACGACAGACTTGGACCCAAAGTAAGTCTCAAAAGATACAAGAAAATTTAAATAACTCCCTGAATTCTATTTGATCACAGCAGATTAAAGTTGGATCGCATCAACAACAGAAAGTTTACAAACTCATGGAAATTGAACCACTCATTACTGAATGAAAAATGAGTCAAGACAGAAATTAAGATTTTTTTTAGAACTGAATAAAATAAAAACACAACATTCCAAAACCTGTGGATACAATGAAGATGGTTCTAAAACCCAAGTTCACAGCATTATGTGCCTAGATAAAAATAAGAGGAAGGAGGAGGAGGAGGAGGAGAAGAAAAGAAAGGGGAGGTTCATATTAATAACTAAATGACACACATGAAAGTTCTGTAAAAAAAAAAAGAAGAAGAAATAACACTCAAAAGTAGTAGATATTAAGAAATAACAAACTCAGAGCTGAGATCAATATGACAGAAGCAAAAATAGTACAAAAAAATCAATTAAATGATTTTTTAGAAAGAAAAGCCTGATCCCAAGTTTCTTTTTTTTTAATATTTATTTATGTATTATATAGACTGTATTTGCCTGTATGTGTCCCTGCAGGCCAGAAGAGGGCCCCTGATCTCATTGAATATGGCCGTGAGACACCATGTGGTTGCTGGGAATTGAACTCAGGACCTTTGGAAGAACACACAATGCTCATAGCCCCTGAGCCATCTCCCTAGCCTGAAATGAAATATTTTATTTGCAAAAATCAATGATATTGATTAATATTAGCAAGATTATCTATACAATGTAGAGAGAATAGTAAGATTATTAAAATGTCCAAATTAGTAAAAAATGGGAACAGAAAAAGAAACACCAAGGAAATTCAGAGAATCATAAGGGCATATGTTAAAAGTCTGTTCTACACCCAATTGAAAAACCTAAAAGACATGGAACAGTTTCTTGATAAATACTAACTACCAAAATTAAATTAGATAAGATTAGATCAGATAAGCAATTTCAACAAATCCATAGTGAAGTAAAAATAGCAATCAAAAAATTAACCATGGGGGTGAGATGGATTCAATGCAGAATTCAGTGAAGTCTATCAGACATTCAAAAGAGAATTAATGTCAAAATCTCAAAAATGGGGCTACCAGCACCCATGGGGTCACAGAGCCTCCCGGGGGAGCCTTAAGTTTCTATGAAGGCTTAGAGGAGAGATTTGGCAGTGGAGATAAGTCTGTGGCGTGCACAGTATCTCTGAAACAACTCTAAAAGGCTTCATGGGAGGATGCTTTTAAAATGTGGTCTCATGGAATTGAAAAATAAAATGTCAGAGAAAAGCCTAGCATGTGGTGAAAAAAAGGAAAATCAGAGGCACAGAAGCAGAGTGGCATGATGGGTATGCAAGCATATTGCATCAGACAAAGGACCACGCCATTGCTGAGTAGGGGTGTCTGAGATCTGTGCTCCCACCAGAGGTTATGATGATGCCTGACTGTGCTACCATGAAGTCCATGATCAGTGCTCGCTGGTTGTTTTGGGCAAGGAAGCTTCCTTTGCAGAATGGTGCCTATTACTGAAGACTCAGAATTAAGAATGAGTTGAAGATTTCTGTGACAGCTGCCCCCAACCTGTCCCCCTGTGATGATGATAATAATAATAATAATAATAATAATAATAATAATAATAATAAAACAGCCCAGAGAGGACCTATTTCATAGAGTCCTTTAAAATTATGACAAAAATGTGAAAGTCACATTAGATGACTCCTGGCAGCGGGACAGGAGAAGGACTCAGTTGGTCACTGGGGGTTTGACCATGCTCTAATGAGTATGTGGGCAACACAAATTGGACTTCATGTGCTTTTTTTTTCTTTTCTTCTTTTGTTGGGGGGAGGCATAAAGGTAGGAAGGTGAATGTGGGAGGAAAGAATCAGGTATGACTGGGGTGCATTGTATGGAATTCTCAGTCAATGGAGCTATTATGTTGAAGGGTAAAATAAAGAGAAAAAAGAATTAACATCGCTACTCCTAACATTTTTCTGAAAAATAAGAAGAGAGGGAACATTGCCTAATTCTTTTTATGAGACTGCAATTGCCCTAACTCCTAAAGCACATAAATACTCAAAAAGGCAGTTTACAGACCGATTTCCTTTATGAATATAGTTTATAAAACTGTTAATAAAATGCTTCAAAACCAAATTCAAGTACAGAGCAAAAAAGATCATCCACAAGGAGCAAGTTGCTTTCATCCCAGAGATGCAGGAACAGTTCAACATATATAAATCAATAAATATAATATACTATATAAACAAACTGAATAATAAAAAAAATCATCATAATCTCATTAATGCAGAAAGAGTGTTTGATGTGGGAGATCCTTCTGTGTGCTGTGATTACAATTAATGAATAAAGAAAATGCTTTGGACTTATAGCAAGGCATAACTTATGTAGGCAGGGAAAGCTAGGCTGAATGCTGGGAGACAGAAGGGCAGAATCAGAGAGATGCCATGGAGCCATTGCCAGAGATAGATGTGCTGAAACTTTTCTGGTAGGCCATGACCTTGTAATTAATATAAATGGGTTAAATTAATATGAAAGCATTAGCCAGTAAGAAGCTAGAGTTGATGGGCCAAGCAGTGATTTAATTAATACAGTTTCTGTGTGATTATTTTGGGTCTAAGCTAGCCAGGTGGCTGGGAACAAACAAGTGACTCTTTCCTCCAACAAATTGGTGCCATCATCACATTGGGATGGGACTAGATCTGCTTCAAGATCCAGCTGTACCACTATTGAGCATACACCCAAAAGATTCTACATTCTACTACAGAGATAATTATCATCCATATTCAATTTTGCTCTATCTATAGTAGTCATGAATTGGAAACAACTGAGATGTCTGTCAACAAATGTACAGATAAAGAAAATGTGATACTTTTATACAATTGAGTATTACCCAACTGTTTAAAAAACCCACTTTCTTAACTTAAAGATATTTTCCTTAACATAAGATGGTTTCCTAATTTGTTTCTCTTAATGGGATTTTTGTGTGTGCAAATGTGTTACATCTCTGCATCTGTATGTGCTTCTTTTCTTGTCCTTTTTTATTGTCTTTCTTTTTTCTATTGGTTTGCTTATATTGTCTTATTCTAATTGGTTGGTTGGTTTTTATCTTATTTTTGAGATCCTGATTGTTTTCTAATAAGAGAGGGAAAAGAGGTGTGGATTTGTTTGGGAGGAGAGGTGGGGAGAATCTGGGAGAACTTGGGGAAGGGGAACCATAATCCAAACACATACTAGTAAATTGATATTTTATCTTTAGCCAGTAAGAATGACTGAGATTAACAAAATGCTGGAGGGAACATGGGGAAAATGGACCACTTACTTACTGTTGTTGAGATTTCAAACTAGTTTAGCCATTATAGAATCAGTATGGGAAATTCTCATAAAAACTAAAAATAAGTCTACCATATGGCCTATAAGATATACCATACCTTGGCATATGCCCAAAGGACTTAACATTCTACTTCAGAGATAAGTGTTCAGATAAGTTCTTGCTGTTCTACATACAATATCTAGAAAATGGTAACAGCCTAAATTTCCTTCAAATGACTAATAAATATTGAAAATGTGATACATATACGCTATGGAGTAATATTCAGCTGTAGAAAAAAAATGAAATCATAAACTACAAGTAAATGGATAGAACTAGGAAAGGGCATATTGAATATGTTGATACAGACACAGTAAGACAATTATCACATATTTTATCTCACTGGAGCTCCTAGTTCCAATTCCTCCAATGTAAACAAATATCCTTGGGAAACTTCAATAAGCAGGATGATAAAAAGGGGCAATTGACAATATGGGGGTGTAATATAGCAGTGGGAAGAATAGCAGGGTACATGTCATCTTATCATGGAAATGGGAAAACTTGTGATCTATAAAAATGGGTAGGGACATAAATACAGAAGAAGGAAAGAAGTTAAAGGGTAATTATAGGATAGAACAGCTCAAAGTGGGGATTGTGATTAGGAGGATTCTTTAGGACAAGGCCACAGAGAAAGAAGGAAGTAGAATAAAATAAAAATAAGAATGTCTGAGAAAAAGACACAGGGAATTACACTGTTGACTTAATCTAAAAAAATCTATAATACATGTGATTCTATGTATAATTAAACATATATAGTTTAAATAAACTTTTCTCATTTGGGCTAACTCCAGACAACCCATCAAAAACTAGACATACGAAGCTGTCTTTTGAGTCAGTAGTCAGGATTGTCCAAGAGACTACTAAAATATATAGCCTTTTGCTGCTGCTCTTCGTTGTCCCAAAAGGTGGAAGGTAATTCTTGTGTTTGAAGACACCATCCACTTAGATACACCACTTAGAAAATAAGTGGCTAAGATTAAGCTAAAATTCTCCATTCTGAAGACTCATAGTACGAGATTACTCTTTCATTCCTGGCCTTCCAGACCAGAATAATCACACAGAAACTGTATTAATTACAACACTGATTGGCCAATGACTCAGATGTATTTCAAATTAGCTCTTACATTTTGAATTAAGCCATTTCAATTAACCTGTATATTGACACGAGACTGTGGCTTACCAGTAATGGTTCTGGGCATTGTTTCTTTTTTTCATCAGCTATATTGCATATCTTTGACTCTTTCTACTCTCTCTTTCAATATCTTCCAGCCTGGCTATATTCTGCCCTGCTATAGGCTGAAGCAACTTCTTTATTAACAAACGGTAATAAAACACATTCATAGGACACAGAAGGGAATCCCATATCAGCTCATTTTTAAGGTACAAGAAAGACCCATGCAAGCTACCAAAGAAGGAAAGCGACCAACACCCATACCCTGCCAGGATGCCAATAAAGTGCACCAATGGCTAGCATAGCATGATAACCCTAAGAGTACAGTAGTGACACATGTATCTTGGCATTGACCAATGGCTCTCTAACTGGACTTAAGAACTAATCATTAAGAGACAAAACATATTTAATGTTGAAAATTAACCAAATACTCAGGACTAGTGAAGTTATGGATCTTGAAGGAGAACCTACAACCCCTACTTTATAAACCATAACAGTCCATAAGATCTAAACATTTGTTCTTATACCCCCAGATACATGTAGTCCTCACCTTTTCAAGGAAAAGTCTTTTTGCAGTAGACAGGTACCATTACAAAAAAAGTAAGAAAGAAACATGCACATACATAGCCAAGCAAAGGGCAGAGTTGTGAAAACTAGTTCCAATCAGTATATCTATAAAAAAATTCCTAGACCTACAGCTCATGGAACATTTTGGAAGAAGATAAAGAATGGCTATCATCACCAGTGGATTAGACAGTTTACTATGAGATTGTGACTCTTAGTGACGTCAGAAGCTACACAAGTAAAGTGTCAGAAACATGACGTCCTGAGCATTAACTGGTTAAGAATGACTCCAATGGGCATGCCAAAGAGAACAGGGAAAGGGTCATGAGATCTCAGTCCTACATAAAGAAATGCAAAAAACTCAGAAATGCTGAAAGTGGGAAAAATAGTATTATCTGGGCAAGAGCACAATAGCTGATTATCCAAACACAAAATGTCCAGCCATAAAAAATGCATATAAGTAACATTAAGCAGACTGAGCAGATTATAGTTAGGAATATACATACATACATGTATATAATTTTAAAAAGAAACCACAAATTAGAAGGAGAGAAAGGAAAGTCATATTAGAGGGCTTGGAGGAAGGAAATGGATACAAGAAATGGTTTAAGTATATTATAATTTCAAAAACAAAAGAAAAAATTGAACACCACTCTTTCTAACCTTAGAATAAACTTAGATACTAATCCATTATCTAGTTCTTATAATAAACATAGCCCTATCTCAATCATGAGCCCTGAATATAAGCCTAGACCTATTGAAATTGAAACTCCACATGCAGGCACTATGCCTGAACTAAACTTAATACTAGTTCTTACAGTAACTGTAACTCTACCAACACTAACCATAATAACAAACATAGCTCTAACCTTAACCTTAACCGTAAGCCTAACAATAAACTGAAACTAAACTTAGAAATAATGGTAATACAATTCCTAGCCCTAACTCTAATCTTCAAAGTCTCTCTAACTCTAAAATTAGTCCTAGATATGTACCTGAAACTGTCCCTAGCTCTAAAACTAATTCATGTACAATAATAGCGCTACTATTTCCTCCTACTCTAATGTTAATCTTAGAAGTAAACGAAACTGTCTGTAGCCCTAACATTAAAACTAAATACATCCCAAATGATAGCCAGAAACATAACCTCCTTTAACTGTAAACTTAACCATAACCAGAATCCTAAAACAACACTAAGATTGTAGCAAAAGTTCCCTAATCCAACATCTCATCCACTCACTAATCTAGGACTAAATTTAACCATTAACAAATGTCTAACACTGACTGTTCCCTTTTTACTAATGCTACACCATGCTATAGACTAAACCCAGGTTCTAAGCCTACAATTGCTTTGACTTTAACCATAAACCAATCCCTAAATTAAATGCTCACATGGCCAAATTTGCATGTTTTAATTTATCCTTAATCACTCAGACTTTTCTCTCTGCCTACAAGTAGCCATAAGAACACTTTTAGCTCTTACCCTAAATATCCAGCCAGAAACCTAAAATAAGATTTTAAGCCGGGCGGTGGTGGCGCACGCCTTTAATCCCAGCACTCGGGAAGCAGAGGCAGGCGGATCTCTGTGAGTTCGAGACCAGCCTGGTCTACAAGAGCTAGTTCCAGGACAGGCTCAAAATCCACAGAGAAACCCTGTCTCAAAAAAACCAAAAAAAAAAGATTTTAAAGTAAATTTAATCCTTTTTCTAGCACTAACTATAGCTGTTACAATAATGTGATACCAAACTCTATTGTAGCCATATTCTTTACCATAATGATAACTCTGTCACCAACTCTAACTCTAAAAAAAAAACATGCTAATCCTAACACCAGCACTAACAAAAATACTAACAACTAACTTAGCTCTAACCTTAATATTTTTACATCTACCACTAAAACTAGCATTAGAAACAAGACAAATAGTATTTTAGTTAGGGTTAATGCTGGTGTGATGCATGCAATGAGTAAAAGGAACTTGGGAAGCAAAGATTTTATTTCACTAACACTTTCACACCACTCCTAATCATCAGTGGAAGTCAAGACAAGAACTCAAACAGGGAAGAAACCTAGAGAAAGGAGCTGATGGAGATGCCATCAAAGAGTGCTGCTTACAAGCTTGTTACTGAAGGCTTGCACAGACTGGTTTCTTGTAGAAGCCAGGACCACCGGCACTGGAATTGCTTAACTCACAATGGATTGGACCTTCACACATCAATAACTAATTAATAAAATGCTCAACTGGCTTGCTTACACCCTGATCTTATGGAAAAATTTTCTCAAGCAAGGTTCCAAATTCTCAGGTGATACTGACTGTGTTGGATGGGCATAAAACTTGCCAGAAGAAATATTAGTTCTAGCAGTAACCCTACCATAACCAAAGCTCTAACACTATTTGTTTTTGGCTTTCCTCTTATTTTTTATTTTGTGATGGAGTATGCCTAAATTAGCCTTGAACTGGAATCCACAATGACTGGGGTTAAAAACCTGTGCTATAACTTCAGTATAATACTGACAAAAGAGAAAATTAAGCAGAGTGCTGTAATGTAACAGTTCTAAACCTGCTTCCATTCAATAAATTTCCTTTTCCCTTGCTTTTATATAATTTTTCCAATGTTTCATGAACTATCTTCTCTCTCTCTTTTCTTTATTTTATTTTATACACCAACCTCAGTTTCCCCTCCCTCCTTTCTTCCTGCTCTTTCCTTTCATTTCCTTTTACCCCTTTTCACTCTTCCTTTATCTCCATTCAAGGAAGCATAGCATATCAAGTTGAGGCAGGACCAAGCTCCTCCCCCTGCAATAAGGCTGAACAAGGCATTCCACCATAGGGAATAGGTTCCAAAGAGCCAGATCATGATTCAAGAACAGGTTCTGGTCCCTCTGCTAGTGGTCCCAATTAAGACAAAGCTACTCAACTGCCACCCAGATGCAGAAGGCCTATGATGGTCCAGTGCTGCTCCCTACTGTCCATTCACAATCCGTGAACTTCCACAAGCTCAGACCAGCTGTCTCTGTGGGTTTCCCCATCATGATCTTGATGACCCACCCCCTCACCTTGCTCATAATCCCTCTTCCCTCTCTTCAGTTGGAGTTGTGGAGCTCGGCCAGCACTTGGCTGGGCATCACTGCATCTCTTTCCATCAGTTCCTGAATGAAGGCTCTGTGATGCCAATAAGGTAATCAACCATCTGATTACAGGGAAAGGCCACCTCTTCACTATTATTAGGACTCTTAGCTGGGGTCATCCTTCTGAGTTCCTGGGGATTTTCCTGACACCAGGTTTCTCCCTAACCCCAAAATGGCCCACTCTATCAAGATATCTCTTTCATTACTCTCCCCCTCAGACCCTCCCTGCTGCCACTCTGCCCTGTGTTGGTGCTCTGTGCGCTAGAACCCAGTTTGCGAGCTTAGGGCAAGGGGCTGGAGGTTGAGAATACAGACACAGAGACAGACCGACACACACAGACCTTTTAACACTGGTTCAAAAAGCCCATCTTTATTAACACCATGTAGACTTAAATACACTGCAGTTAATGGTCAACAGGTGATCCTCTAATCCTCTAACTAGGCACAGCTTCTAGTAACTTATATTAGAAGGTTCTAGGAGGGAAAAACAACTGAAGGCCAGGACTCATTAATCCCAACACGTCTCCAAACTCGATCATCCTGATTCCTCATGTTTTCATCCCCTCTCCCCTCCTCTCCCCTCTACTTTCCCCAACCCCCTGTTTACCCAGGTCATCTCATCCCAGGAAAATCCACGCATGTCCCTCTTAGGGTTCTCCTTGTTACCTGGCTTCTCTGGGACTGAAGATTGTAGCCTGATTATCCTTTGCCTTATATCTAACATCCACTTAAGAGTGAAAACATACCATGTTTATCTTTCTGGATCTGGGTTATCTCATTAAAGATGATTTTTTTTCTAGCTCCATCCATTTGCCTGCAAATTTCATGATGTCATTGTTTTTCCCCCTGCGGAGTAATAATCCATTGTATAGATAGACCACATTTTCTTCATTCTCTCTTCAGTTGAGGAACATCTCAGTTGTTTCCAGGTGCTGGCTATTGGAAATATTGCTGCTATGAACAGAGTTGAGCAAATATCCTTGTGGTACGGGTGAGCATCCTTTGGCTATATGGCCAATGAGTTCTATTACTGAGTCTTGAGGTAGATTGAGTCTCAATTTTCTGTAAACTACCATACTGATTTCCAAAGTGGCTGTACAAGTTTGCACTCCCACCAGCAGTGGAGGAGTGTTCCCCTTATTTCACATTCTCTCCAACAAAGATTGTCATTAGCATTTTTTATCTTGACCATTCTAACAGGTATTAGATTGTTCCTCAGAGTCATTTTGATTTGTGTTTCTCTGACATCTAAGAATGTTGAACACTTTTTTAAGTACCTCTCAGCCATTCGAGATTCTTCTGTTGAGAATTCTCTGTTTAAATATATATCTCATTTGTAGTAAAATTTCATTTGCATTTTAATAAATAAAACATGCCTGACAGTCATAGAAGTAAAACAGCCCCACTGGCCAGCCTTATAGAACAGGCAGCAATAACACACACCTTTAATCCCAGTAGCCACACTAGCTTGCCTTAGAAACCAGTCAGGAGTAGGGAAAACTCTTAATCCCAGAACTGGAAACGATTATAAAGCAAGAGGAAACAGCTATCAGTCTCGTTCTCATTCTGAGATTTCTGGAGGCAAGGTTATCCGTTTTGGACTGAAGTTGAGGTAAGAGTCAGTGGCTAGCTATTTTGCTTCTCTGATCTTCAGGTTAAACCCCAATATCTGTCCCTGAGCTTTTATTAATCATGCTTCAATTCATTACAATGGTATTATTTGGTATTTTGATGTCTAGATTCTCAAGTTCTTTATATAATTTGAAACCAGTCTTCTGTCAGATATGGGGTTGGTGAACATCTTTTCCAATCTGTAGGCTGGCATTTTAACCTATTTACAGTGTCCTTTGCCTTACAGAAGCTTTCTAGATTTAGGAGATTGCGTTTTTTTAATTGGTCTCTATGAACCCCCAAAATTACTTCACCCAAGGAAAGGCAAGAAGCAGTTTGGAAAGAACTACGCACAAATTCCCAAACATTGTTTATAAACGTTTGTTTCCATTTAAAGGGAAATATGATATAGAGATGAATACTTTGCATTGCTATGGATCTTTGTCTATTGATAAAATTTAAGGTCAATTTTGTTACATGTATTTCTACTCTTGTTTAAGATATTGTGTTTGTACAGCTCATTTAGAAATATAATGTATAATTAAGAAATAAAGGCTAATAGATAATCATCCACAATAGCCAAAATTGTAGTCATGTTAGTTAGCTTTTCTTGATATATAGAAATATATTTCAGCTAGATAGGTATTCTTCAAAACTTTCAAAGTCCTAAGGAATATGACATTTAAAATGTTTTAAGATATTAGGACTTTTCAAGACAATAAGATACAACTTTTCCAATGTACCAATCTCTTTTAAGATGAAGATGGGCACTGAAGAGGCTCCTTATGGAATTGGTTAGCCATTCAGGAAAGATATTGCTCTTGCTTGATGTTATGCTGTATGAACTGGGCATGCAGGACCCACAAAAAAAATGACAGCTGAACTTGCCCAAACGTGAGATGGTCCTTCAGATTCCCGCTTCATGAGAAAATTGCCAGAAATTTTCTAGGACACAGAAGTAAGTGATTGACAAACTGCCAATATAAGCAGAACTGTCTTTGAAATTTCCTGATTCATGAAAAAGTCTGCCAGATATTATGGGCCTGTAGGTTGAAGACGGATGCTCCAATAATACAGAAGAATAATAATACAGGCAACAAGATATTTCTGTCAATTCTAGAGTTTTGGAACTTGCTTACAGTGCACTTCCTGTTAACTTAGGTAATATTATATCCTTCTAGTGTCATTGATGGAGTTGAAGAATAGATAGTTACAGTTTTCCTTTGTTATGATAAAAGATAAAATAGATATAAATATTGTAACTATAATTCTTCCTTGAAAATTGTTTTATTGTATGTAATCTTGCTCTATTAAAGTTAAAACATTCCTTTTTATTTTGACAGAAAGGGGGAGGTGATGTGGGATTCCCATCTCTATGATGTGAATAGCATTGGTTAATAAAGAATCTGTTTTGGGATTATGGCAGCACAGAATAGGGCAAGGTGGAAATTCAAAGCATATAGAGGAGGAAAGAGTAGGTGGAGTTGGAGAGATGCCATGTAGCTGCCAGAGGAGAAAGAGGCCTTAACCTCACTGGTAAACTATGACCCTCATGGTAAAATACAAAACAATAGAAGTGGGTTAATTTAAGATATAAGAGCTATCTTGAAATGTGCTTAAGATATTGGCTAAAAAAGATTACAATTAATATAGTTTCTGTGTGATTATTTTGGGTTTGGGTGGCCTGGAAATGAACAAACAGTCTCAGCCTATACCCAACCCTATTCATAATTTTAAGACAGATACAAAGACCTCAATCTAACTCAAATACTAGCTCTAACCATAGCCTGAAAACTAAAACTAAGTCTAAGACGATCTAAATTCAACCATAGACCTAACTATAGCCGTGCGTTAACCATAACTCAAAACCTAACACAAGCTGTAACAATGAACCTAACTTGATAACAAACCCAACAACTCAATTTCACTCTAAACTTCATGCTATTGTCTTCTCTATCCTTGATAATATATCCCTAGATCTTATAGGCTTGTAGCCCTACTTACAGCCTTAACCATAAAAGTATGTATAAAAATGCCGAGCCTTAACCATAAAAGTATGTATAAAAATACCGGGCGGTGGTGGAGCACACCTTTAATCCCAGCACTTGGGAGGCAGAGACAGGCGGATCTCTGTGAGTTCGAGGCCAGCCTGGTCTACAAGAGCTAGTTCCAGGACAGGAACCAAAAGCTATGAAGAAACCCTGTCTCGAAAATCCAAAAAAAAAAGTATGTATAAAATTAACCCTGATTATGACATTAACTATAGCTCTTACATTAACTTTATACAAAGATCTACCCTAACTCCAGGTTACTCCTTGGATCTTCCATTATTCCTACTCTTAAAGCTAAATTCAACTCTAACCACAATGGGAAAACTAGCCCTAACCCTAACAGAAAAACCTATCCCTACCCTTATCTATAAGCCTACCAATAACTCTAAGACAAAATTTCAGAATAATGTGAGTACTGTCCCTAACTTTAACCTTACCACAATGCAACCTTGAAATTTAATATTAACCTTTGATATACCTAAACTTGCCCATAGCCCTCACAACCCAGGCCTAACTATAACCCTAACAATATTGTTAACTTTAGTTTTAATCTTAGAAATTAACATAAAATTGTCTCAAACCTTATCTACAGCCCTCACCACAACCATAACTTTACAAAACCCTAATCAGAACCTATTCAAAGTACTTTTTTGAAACCTAAATCTACATAATGCATGAATATAAAAATTAGATTCAAAGTAACCAAAACTGAATTGTTAATATTTAATTTCCCTGATTTTAAACTAAATTCTGTGCCAAATATGATCCCTAGATAGGAACACTAACCCTATAATAATCTTAGTGAGATTTGAGTCATAACCCTAATCCAAATCCTCAAATAAACTTGAACACTAATTTCTACCCTTCATTCAGACCATAACCCTAAATCTAACCCAAATAAACTCTTAAAAGACCCACAGAAAACCCTAAACATAACCCCACACATAGCCCGCACTGAAGATTTGCCTAAATTTAAGCATAAACACTTTTCTGTCATTAATTGTAATCATTACTGTAATGCTAAATCAAACTCCATCTGTACACTGAGTCATAAGCATAACCATAGTTTTGAACCTAAATACTAAATTTAATTCTCACATAGATCTATTTGTGGATTCTGTTCTAAACCTATTCCTAATGCTAACTCATTATTTAGCTCAACTAATCATAAATACCATTTTATACACACTACTAATGATCACCTTAATCCTGACCAAAAACAAAAACCTAACTAGCCCTAACTTTATCCATAAACCTAATCCTTACATCAAACAAACCCTACACTTAGCCCAGACATTGTCTTTGCCCCTAATCTTAATCATAAATGAAGCTGCATTTTCAGCCCTACCTTGAATCTAGCCCTAGCCCAACTCTAAACCTAAGCCTAACACAAACTCTAAACTGAGAAATACTTCAATACTGACCTAAAACCTACATCTCACCCTAAGATTAACTCTAGTTCAAATACTAGCCCTAAATATATTATTATCTCTAAATGACATTGTAAACTTGCATACAGTCTAAACACTAAAGCTAAGTTAAAAATTAATCTTAACAAGCAGGTATACAAACAAGCAAAACAACAACAAAGTTTGCTTTCCAAACAGAGAAGCAAATCTGTGGAGTTAGGCTAGGGGAGGTGAGCAGGATATGTAGAAAAGGAAATTAAAAATCAAGATAAAAATATATTGCATAAATGTGTTCTATTTTGTAAAACAAAAGAAAGTCAAATGACCTATTTTAAATATAGTTTAAATAAAAACAGAAAAGCAAATACTATTATTAGTTTGAACACTAGGTGGCGGTGTTGCTCTATCTTTAATCAAACTCTAAAATAAGGCTCTCATTACCCCAAACACAGACTCTGATGCCAATCCTAACCATAAACCTAAACCTAGCCTCGCCACAATCCCAGGGCTAACTCTAACCCTAGCAAGAAATGCAGGCCTAAATTTAACCCTAAGCCTGCCTCTAACTCTAAAACTAAGCTTGGAAATAACACCAAATACTGTCCCTAACCCCTGCTCTAACCCTGTCCCTATTGCTAACCCTAACATCAAGCTTAGAAGTATATATAAAACTGCTCCTAAAGCCTAACTATGGGAAGTTCTAGCTGTAACTCTAACTTTAGGTGTAATTGTAACATTAATAAATAAACAAACCTAAAATTATTTCTATCCTTTGCCAGAACACTAGCAGTAAGCTAATCTAACCCTAACATGAACCTTAATACTAACACTGAGTCTGACTCCAACCTACGTACCCTACCTATAACCATACAATAACCACAACCAGTCCCTACTGGAAATCCGAACTCTAACACTAGCCTAAACCCTTTATCTAGCCAAAACTGGAAAACTAGTTTATAATTAAGTGCACCAAATGCTAACACCACTACACCATTAGCCCATATGCTACACGCAGTGCTATCCCTAAATCAAGTCTAAAGTCAAATACTTGCTCCAACTTTATCATACCTAGTAAAGTTTATCTGTCAAATATTTCTAAATGTAAGGTTGATTTAACCCTAATTCTAAACCCAGCTCTAACCTTACTCTAATCTAGTTCTAGCTATATCTTTTCTTCAAGCAGTAACATTAATGCTAATTCTGACAGTAACATTAAATCCTTAAGCTAATGCTAACTGAAACCATAACCAAATGTAGTCCTATCTATATCCATAACCTTAAGTTTAACAATAAACAAAGCTCTAAATGTAACCCAAACACTGGCTCTAACTCTAATCTTAACCCTAAGACTAACCCTAAACTTAGTCTTAATTCTAACTCTAAATCTAACCCTACCTCTAAGCCTATCTCTAATATTATCCCTAATCCTAAAAATTCCTAAAGACACACACACACATATAACAAATGTGAATACTTAACAAACCAAACTCTCACCCTAAAGTTAATGCTAGGCTCAAATGATCTAAATATATCTTTGGCATTAAATAGAATGGTTAGTGTATCTTCAGGCTGAAATCTAAAATAGGGTCTAAAACTAACCTTAAACATTCTTCTACCACTAAATGGAGCTGTTACACAAAACTTACACAAAATTCTAACCTGTCCTTATTTAGAGTCCTATCCTTGGCTCTGCCTATATCCTAACCCTAACCATGAACCTGGCTCTAATCTAACCCTAGGATTAATGCTAATCCTGATGACAAACTCAGCTCTGAAATTTACCTTGAACCTACCTCTACTCTAACACTAAAAATATGTTTTCCAGCCTAAACCCTAATAATAACCCTACCTTTAACTCTAATATTAACGTTAAAAATGTACCTGAAACTAACTGTAGCCATAATACCAACATACACGTAAACCAAACCCTATGCCTAACTCTCACATTAGTATTAGAAATAACCTAAAATGTCTCTACGCCTAACACTAACCCATGATATAAACCTACCATAACCCTAACAATCAACTTAACATTGACACTACAATTGCCCTAATCAGACCAAAGGCAAAATCCTAAACCAACCCTTTATCTAAACCGAACACTAAAACTAGGTCTACCACTGACCATAAACGTATTTGTAAAACTAAATAAAACTCTTGCTTAATTGCTACATGAAACTCTCTCTCTAGCCCAAGTCATAAGCCAAGCAATAGTTCTAATCCTAAAATAAAACCCAGTTCACAAAGTTTAACCTCATATAACTCTATTTCTAAGTTTTATCTAACAATAATCTCAACCCTAGCTTAACCCTAGGACAACTTATTAAAATAAAATCCTAGTATTAAAACTATCTTTTTCCTTAGCATCAACCTGAACTCTAACCAATGTGATAAACATAACCCTAACATAAATGTATCCAAACCCTATCCATAACCTTAACCTTAACACTGAAGAAAACTTCACAGCTAATCTAAACACTACCTTGATTTCTATTTTTCAAGCTAAACTAAGCCCAGTTATAAGGTAAACTGAACTAATTCTAACACTAACCCCAAACCTAACTTCAACTTTACCTTTAACACCAGTACTAACACTAAACTCTGAAAGTAGCTCTGAATGTAGACCTAACATGGATGATACCCCAAACCCAAGATGTCACCCTAAACTCAATCCTCACTCAAATACCAGTACAAAATACATTTCTGAACATAAAAGAAATTATAACATTACCTCAAGGACAAACCCCAAAATTATCTCTAAAACTAATTGATGCGGGAGTGCCCTCTGTGTGCTGTGGTTACCATTAATGAATAAAGACACTGCCTTGGCCTATTGATAGGGCAGAGCTTAGGTAGGGGAGGAAAACTGAACAGAATGTTAGGAGGAAGAAGACAGAGTCAGAAGTGTGTCATGGATCTGCTGCCGGAGACAGATGTGCTGAAATTTTGCTGGCAGGCTTTGACCTTGTGGTGATATACAGATTAAAAGAAATGGGTTAAATTAAGATGTACGAATTAGCCAATAAAAAGCTAGAGCTAATGGGCCAAGCAGTGATTTAATTAATACAGTTTCTGTGTGGATATTTCAGTTCTAGGAGGCTGGGATGAACAAGCGGCTTACTCCTCGAAACAACTAACCTTTTCTTTTCCCTACTTCTAACACTAATGGTAGCACTAAGAATAATTTTACAGTATGCTTTAACTAATGCCCTCCATTACCCTAACACTGGCTATGTCACGAAATCTTAACCTTAAACCTAGTTCTAACTATGAGCCCAGGAATATATTAAACACTCTGAAACACTTATTCTGAGCCCTAATCCTATCCAATCGCTAATCATAACATTAATCTT
This sequence comes from Microtus pennsylvanicus, assembly GCF_037038515.1. Taxonomy (NCBI): domain Eukaryota; kingdom Metazoa; phylum Chordata; class Mammalia; order Rodentia; family Cricetidae; genus Microtus; species Microtus pennsylvanicus. The sequence continues at coordinate 95,417,648 of NC_134583.1, forward strand.
AGAACTTTACCTAAAATTTACTCTAGACCTACTGCTGACTCTAGCCATTAACCTAAGTCTAACTCTACACCTAACCCTGTTAACTCTAGCCATAACATTAACTCTACCACTTTATAAACAAAGTACTATAGCCAACCTCAAACAGGTTCTAACAATACTTTTAGCCAAAAGCATAGACCTAATTCTAACCCTAGCCTAAAGCCTGCCTTTAACCCTAGAAATAACCCTGTTTCTATCCCTAAAGAAAACATTAGCTCTAATACTAAACACAACATGAATTCTAAACCAAATACTGGCCCTCACTCTAAGGTTAAACCTAGTTCACACACAGGCCTTAAATATATTGCTATCTCCCCCACAAAACAGTAATTCTACCATAACCCGAACCTAAAGCAAAATTTAATCTGAATCTTAATCTTATGGAAAATAAATAGGAATTCTGATACTAACTTTATACTAGTTCTACCAGAACCCTATTCATAATCCTAACCCTCACTCTGCAAGTAATCCTATCATAAATATAAACCTAATCTAATGGTGACCCACCCTAACAACAAACTTAACCCTGACTTCAGCACTAATCCTAACTCTCACTCTATAACTAACCTTAGAAATAAGATGAATACTGTGCCTAGTCCTCATAGTATGACCCTACCTCTAACTCTAGTGCAATTAATCTTGGAAATATAACTAAAACTGTTTCCAGCACTAACAAAAACTAAAGTCTAATCCTGAATATAAATCAACCTTTAACTGTAACATTAATCTTAGAAATAAACCTAAAACTCTCTTTATCCCTAACACTCACTATAGCTATAACCCTAACACTAGTTTTACAATGACCGTTCTGAGACTCTAGCCAAAATGCAAACCACAACAATATGCTTAACACAAACCCTAAAACTATCTGTAAGACTAACCACAAATTTCCAATAATAAGTGTAACATTTATCCAGGTGCTACATTGAGCTATATTTCTCACAAAAATCTTAAACCTAACCCTAAATTTAACTTTCATGTAGATATATTGCCATTTTACATCTAACCCTAATCTTATCTCTTGCTCTAACCATACCCTAAGTCTAAAACTAACCATAAGGATTATCCTAACCATAAAACAAACCCTCACCATAGATGTAACAATTACTCTAACTTTAGAACTAGCCATTATTATAACCAAACCTATTGCTAACCTTGTCAATAAAGGTAACCCTAAAATAAAACAAAGTTGTACTTCCAAGCCAAATGTTGGTTCTGTTGTAGTCTCAACACTAAAATGAACCCTAATAATTGCTTTAATTGTAACCCTAGCCATAATGCTGTCTCTAACACTGACCCTAACCCTAAACCTAATACCAACTCTAGTACAAACATAACTTGATATTAACCCAAACCCTCCTCTCACCCTAACATAATCCTAACTCAAACACTAGCCCTAAACATATCCCTGGACCTACATGATATTATTGCCTAACTCTATCCAAAACTAAAGAACTAAACACAACTTTGTCGATAATTCTAATGCTAACTGTAGCTCTTAGTATAACTTTATACCAAACTCTAATTTAACCCCATCCATAACAATAAACAAAGGTCTACACCGAAGCCAAGCACTGCCTCTATCCCTAACCCTAAACATATAACTAATTTTAAACATACCCCTAACCCTAAACTTGCCTGCCTAATATTAGCCATAAATCTAATATGAGATCTAACCCTAAACATAACTTGAATACTCATTCCCAGGACTAACACCACTACTAAAGACAAATCAAGACCAAATCCTATCCCTAATCTTAGCCTTAACCCTTAAAGCAAGCTCTAAATTAACCCCAAACCTAGTCATAACCATCATCCCAATACAAGAATTTAAACTAACTCAAACTATAATTTTAACCCCTAACTATAACCCCAAACTTTTCTATAAATCTTAATCAAACCTTAACTCTAAACATTATCATAATCCTAACATAAAATGTAAGTGACCCTACTTGGAACCCTAATCAAAACATAACTCATAACCATAGTCCTCCCCTAAATCTTTTATTATCTCTGATCTTAACTATACCACTAACCCCAAACTGATCCCTAACCCTCGTCCTAGCACAAATTATAAACCTAACCACTGTCTAACAATTACTATAACCCTATACCTAACCCTAGAATAATATATCATCCACTTTATGTCTAACCTAAACCACAATCCTAACCATAACACTAACTATAATCCAACCCTAAACACAAAACTCTGTCAAACCAACCCCAAGCTTCTCTCTAACTTTAGCTCTGTGATGCTAACCCTAACCTTAGCTTTATTTCTATCTTTATCTTTGAGCCAAGCCTTAACCTCATGTGCATGCAGTTTCTAAGCATTGTCATATGTCTATGTATGTGAACATGTGCACATAAATGCAGTTTCTCTATCACTGTCAACAGGTATGAGCATGTTCATACACATAAAGTTTTTGAGTATGATTTAATATATGTATGCACATGCTGATATGTATACAGTTTCTGAGTATGACACATGTTGGCATGTATACACAAGTTCATGTACATGTAATCTCAGAGCATGGTTTCATGTCAATTTGTGCATTCATGTTCCTACAAACACAGTCTCAGAATAAAGTCTCATATCAGAGTGTATGTACATCTTCATATGCAGGCAATTTATGAATGTAGCCATACGGGAAAATGAACTTCTGTTTTTATTTGTGTGTCTGGAAAATATGGAGGTTCTGGGTCTAGTCCAGGCTAGCTGATAGTGGTGGGATTTAGGGATGTTGACAGAGGTTTCTGTCCCACCAGGTCCCACATCTGTTTAGTCCCAAAGAAACACATAGAGGTCTATATTAATTATAAACTGCTTCGCCTATTAGCTCAGGCTTCTTATTAACTTTTATAACTTGTATTAGCCCATAAATTCTTTTCTGTGTTAGCCATGTTCACTAGTACTATTTTTGGCGAAGCAGTCACATCTTGCTTGTTCTGTGTCTGGCTTCTTCTGTATCTGGATGATGACCGAAGGCTGCAACTTCCCTCTTCCCAGAATTTTCGTTGCCCCATCTTTACTTCCTACTTGGTTTCCCTGCCTATACTTTCTGCATGGCTACTGGCCAATCAGCATTTGTTTAAAATACAAGGGTCAAGGTACAGACCATTGTCCCACAGCATAGGGAGAGGTAACAAAAGGAAGAATCAACTTCTGCAAAGGCTGATCATGAATTAATAGAGTTCACAGGCCAAATTAAGCTTCCATAGCCCTTTCGTATTCCTAACTTACCTTTGCTTAAGACCTGATCCTTTCTCTAAACACAGTCAAAGCCCTAATCCAAATCATACCTCAAATCTTAAACATAGACCTTACTCTAAATCTAATCCTAGCTAAGCTGTGTTTACCCTAACCTTAATACTACCCTCACCCTAAACCTAGCTCAAAGTCTAACCATAATTCTAGTACTAACCATAACCACAAACCCAACCCTAACTTTAGCACATACAGTAACCCTTACTGTAAGTCTAACATCAACCCTATCCTTAACAGTAGCTCTATACTAGTCAGGTCTTTCTCTCTCTCTCTCTCTATATATATATATATATGGAATTTATTAGATGACTTAAAGGTTGTGGTCCAGCTATTACAGCAATGGCTATCTACCAGCAGAAAGTCCAAGGATCCAGAGTAATTGCTCAGTTCATGAGACTGAATGTCTCATCTAGTCTTCAGTACACACCAGAATTCCAAAGAGGTAGGCTCTAATGCCAGTCAAGGAATGGATTTGCCAGTGAGAGCAAGCAGGCAAAGAGAGTAAGCTTCCTTCTTTCATGCCCTTTATATAGGTTGCCAGAAGAAGGTGTGGCCCAGATTAGAGGTGGATTTTCCCACCTCAAAAAATTTATATTAAAGGTATATCTTTTCCCCTTCAAATATTCAAATTAAAAGTGAATCTTCCCTCTTCAAATGATTTAAATAAGAAAAAAATCCCCCTTACAACTTTACCCAGCTTCTTGAGTTTTAGTTAATTTTGCATGTAGTCAATAACTGAGAATACTCATAGCATGCTCTAAAACTAAATCTAAACCTAACCTTAAACATAGGTCCAAATCTAGCTATAATGCTGTCTTAGAACTAATCCTACTACAACCTAGAAATATTCACATTATTCCTAGCTGTATCACTAACGTATTCCTGATCCTTACTCTAACCCAGTCTTAAAAAGATATATTCCTGCCTTCTTTTGACTGGACTTGACTCTTAATGTGAATGAATATGTGCATAGAGTCTGATATAAAACAATGCTCATTGATTACATCAGTTATGTGACCATGCTCTGAGGCTTAATGTGCATAAAATGCATATACATGCTTATAAGTAATGGTTCTCAGAGACCTCATACATGTCACTCTGTATGTATGCATAGCTATATGACTGTGCTTAGAAATTTCATACATATGAACATGTATGTACATGCTGATACATAACCATGCTGCATGTATTGTTTGACAATGAATGTATATGAAGACATTGGACCAAGATTGGGGATTATAGGTATGAACATGCACGGGCATGTTGACATATGACTATGCTCAGAGAGTGCATGTGTAATTATGTAATTATGCATTGTAGGTTTTCACACATGACCATGTTTAGACACTACACAAATATGAACATGAATACATATACCATAGCATGACAGTACTAGAAAAGAACATGGAAGTGAAGATTCATTCAAACCCTGCATGAATGTTTATTTCTTTATTTATTCCTTGAACCAGTGATAACTCAGTTGAGTTTTTTTTTCAGTTTCTATGTGTTTGAAGGTATTCTGTTGTTCATGTTGTTGGTGAACTCTTACTTTAACTCATGATGATCCAATAATATACAGGGGTTTATTATAATTCTTTGTTTCTGTTGAGATTTTCTTTGTGACCAAGTATGTGGTCAGTTTTAGAAAAAGTTCCATGAGGTTCTGAGTAAAAATGTATATGCTTTTCTGTCTGGGAGAAATGTTCTGTAGATATCTATTAAGTTCATTTGAGTCATAGCATCTGTTAATTCCCTTGTTTCTCTGTTAAGTTTTTGTCTGACTGACCTGTCCATTGGTGAAAGTAGAGTGTTGAAGTCTTCCACTATCAATGTGTGAGGTTTGATTTAAAGTTTAGTAGTCTTTCTTTTACAAATGTGGGTGCCCTTATATTTGGAGTATAGATGTTCAAAACTGAGACTTCATCTTGACAGATTTTTCCTTAGATGAGTATGAAATGACCTTCTTCATCTCTTTTGATTAATTTTAGTTTGAAGTCTATTTTGCTAGATATTAGGATAGCTACACCAACATGCTTTGTACGTCAATTTGATTTAAAAATATTTCCCCAACCCTTTATTTTGAGTTAATATCTGTCTTTGAAGTTGAGGTGTATGTTTCTTGTATGCAACAGTAGAACCAATCTTGTTTTTATATCCATTCTGTTAGCCTATGTTTTTTTATATTGGCAAATTGAGTCCAATGGTTTTAAGAGATATTAATGACCAGTGATTGTTAATTCCTGCTACTTGTTGTTGTGGTGGTGGTTGTTGTTGGTGGTGTGTATGTGTGCTATCCTTCTTTGTGTTTTGCTGGTGTGGGATTATGCATTGCCTGTGTTTACATGGGTAGGTGTGGCTTACTTTCTTGGGTTGGAGTTTTCCTTCTAGTACTTTCTGTATGGCTGCATTTATGGACAATTATTGTTTAAATCTTGTTTCGTCATGAAATATCTTGCTTTCTCCATCTATAGTGACTGAAAGTTTTGCACTGAAAGCCAAGATTCTCTCCTGGAATGTCTTGGAACCACTTGTTTTATATTCTTCTTCCATTTAAGACACAAACACTGGCATTGGATAAGAAGAAGCTTCCTAGATAGTACAATTGTTTGAAAGAACAAGCAATGAGCTGTGCTGCTCCTCTTAATGAATAAACAGTGATTAGTGGGGCTAGTGGCTTAACAAGTAATTCTCTATGTGAAACCAAAATTAAGATGGAGGCTTTAAAGGACAAAAAATAACTATACTAGTTCATACAATTCACAAGTCCTCAAGAGCATCACATTAGATGTCAGAGGTTGACTTTTGACCATTTTTAGTTCAGTAACCTAACATTTGTGGAGAGGAAGATACAGCAAACTTTGGTAATGATATTTAAAAGAGTAGGGCTCCCGAAGCCACTCCCATTTTTCTGTGAATATGGCATGGAAATTATGAAAACAGATACTCAGTGTGGTGAGGACATGCTTGGACAGGGACTCCACAGAATCAGAAGGCCTCTCTCTTCCTTTTATGTTCTTCCTTGGGTGAATGTTCCAGGGCTTCTTTGGAGGTCCACCACTCTATTGCTGTCATTATATTCATTGTCATACCAGAAAATGAGATTTAGAACATTGTCATTGAGAGCAATACCAGTCCCAGCATCAAAGTTGTAAGAGTAGGCATAACCATTAAAGTCACACGAGACAAGCTGATCCTCCTCAGTGGAACCTAGGATGCCATTTAATGAGCCTCTGATGCTTGCTTATCCACATTCTTTATATCATCATAATTGACAGCTTTCTCCATGTGGCATGTCAGATACACAATGAAAACCCTAGAGGTAGGAACATTGAAGGCATGCCACTGAGCTTCCCATTCAGCTCTGAGATGACCTTACTCACAATTTTGGCAGCAACAGTGGATACAAGGATGGTGCTCAGGGTAGCCCCATAGCCATCACACCACAGCACTGCAAAAGGGCTCTCCACAGTCTTCTGAGTAGCAGTGATGGCATGACCCATGTTCATGAGTCCTTCTCATGGTTCATACATATTGCAAACATGAAGGCATCAGCAGAAAGAGAAAAGATGATAACCCTCTTGTCTTCACCTTTCAAGCGGGCCTTGGCATTCTCCATGATGGTCCAGATACCAGTAGACTCTATAGCACACTAAGCACCAACATCACCTTTTCTTATTTTGGTGGGTTGTCACTCCTGGAACACAGAGATGCCCTCCCTGTTGATGACAAATTTCATATTCACATCTTTGACTGTGCCATTGACATTGACAAAATCATACTGGAACATGTAGACCATGTAGGTGAGGTCAATGTTGGGGGTCACTAATGGCAAGAATATTTTTCTATAGTTAAAGGCAGTTCCAATGATTGGGCATGTAATACAGCCAATTCTTTTCACTCCTACCTCCACCACTGTCTCTCAGAGACAGGACTGGCTCTGCACTAGAAAATATGTCTGTCCCTGAAACAGGGAGGAGCAGAAAGACAACTGACATAACTTTTGTTTCTGTTCAGTGACTCAAGAATATAAAAATAGCAGAGAAATGTTGACCAAAATTAGACATTCTCTATTTACTTCTCCCTAAGCTTTGTAGGAAGAAACAAAATGCCCCTGAGTGTCCTTCAATTTCATCTTTAATTGGTGTTGAATTTGTTTTCTTTTACTTCTCTAGGGAAGTGCCTACACGGATATATTTTAAAGAATATTAAATTTAAGAGGTTTTTTTTTCTTATCTGTCATTCATTATGATTTGGAAGAACCACATTTGTTTCTGCAAGGCCAGCCAGTATATCCTGAACCAATGATCATGGGTTCTTTTTGTTCTAATGTCATTTAATGAGAAGATAAAAATGGAAAGACTACCCATTCACTCAGAAATGAAAGCTAGATTACTCTTTGTGGCCATTCAAGGTCTTTTATTTAAAAATACCATTGAGTACTACTTGTCTGACTTGTAAAACTCCTCCAACAACAGAAATAGGTTAGAAACTTGGAGGATGGAAACATAGTGATAAAAAGAATTAGAAACCGGATAGTAATATTTAGATATTCTAAAAAACATTCACTTCTGCTTTTTATTTTAAATTTCTACATTACTATTTTTACTCTCCTCACTGGACCTAGATTTTTCTCTTTTTGTGCTTTGCTTTCCCATTTACCCATTTTCCGCCTCCATTCTTATTTCTATTTACGAATGCCCATTACTCTGAATAATTTTCTAACCTTTTCCTCCCTCAGAGATAACATAAAATGATGCATTAGGAAATATCATTATGTTACCTGATCAAGACTCTATATCTATTTTTAACTTTTTGATGCATTATGGGTAAATGGAACATACGCCTGCACAAATTACAACCTACTAGCTACAACTAGGAAAAAATAGAACTACAATAGTTTGCATGAGAAGAGTTTAAAAGAATCTAGGAAAATCTGACAATGAAGGGACTGAGGTATTTCTGTTTTAGAGCAGGTACCTACCAGAGCTGCAGGGAGAAGCCAAGTAACATCTCTGTGTGGTTTGTTCTTTCTCAGCATCCCTGCAGTTGCATTCTCCTCATTCTGTTCTCTCACCTAACCTGAGCCATCTTAGTTTTCCTTTGCTTCTTCCTTCTGAAGCCCTTTTGTTCCTTCTATCTTTCTTTCCAACTTCTCACCTTCACTTCTTCCTGAAAAAAGGATACATTCTTCTTCATTACAAAAACCTTTGTAATATGGAGTACTGATGACCCACAGACTGCAGGTTCAGGTGCCACTTTTACAGTTTCAACTTCATGGAAAAGGAATCCAGTTATCAGATTTGACAATCCCTGACTTAACTAGTTAGGAAGTAGGATGGGAATCACACGGCTTAAAATCAGCTCTTTGGCAATGATAGTCATGAGAGTCAACATTTAACATTATTATCTCCTTAAAGTCAAATGTTAGCAAAATTAAACATCTAATACTTAATCATATTCATGACTTGGTTCAAGATGCTTCCTCTCCACTCATTAAGATGTTTTTCACAGATTGACACCAGGATGGGCTTGGAAATGCCTGACTCTCCTGGCAAGATTGTGAATGGTTAATCTCAGACAGTTATGTAAACACAGGTTCTCATAAATGTGAATTATTTTATGTGTCAATTAAAATATCTATATAGTTATATTCCATACTTGATTGAATGACTTTGGAAATTCTGGTGCTGAATATTATTTATGACTTTCTCATTACAGTTCATTTCCTTATTGCATCAGATACTGTGGGCAAACATGGCTTGCCACCTAAAAGCACATTTTAAGGCATGGTGCAGTACAGCAGTTTTGGGGACTAGGCCCAAATTGGAGGTCATGCTAAAGATCCTTAACTCATAAGTCAGTTCTCTTTATGAATGAGTTCTCACTCTCACAAGTACTAGATTTGTTACTACTAGAAAAGGTGGTTGTAAAGCAAGGCTACCCATATGTTTTTTTTTTCATATTTTCTGCTTGCTTCTACATATTTTGTCTGCAATATTATGGTTTTACAGTCATCTCTCATCAGAAATAGCAATTAACTCTAACATTTCCTAGCCTCTAAAACTGTGAGCTAAAATAACCCCTTGTCTTGTACAATTACAACTCTCAGATATTCTTGCACAGCAAGAGCAAAAGTACTCAGAAGGGACTTACCTTGATATACACAGGACTATATAATAGGACGTACTTTTGGTAAATCTTCTCTGGAAGGATACATAGACAAACATCAATTAAACACAAGTACATGATACTCATGCACAGAGGAATGAATATCGTAAGCCCTTTCACGGGAAGCCCTGGCTATTTTTATAAACTGAGAATCAATCGACAATTCAGTGAAAGCAGATAGGCGAGTACTATGACCTCTGTATTTCCTGTATTGTTTCTCTTGAGCAAAACCTAGGAGAATTCATTTAATTCTCCTGCAACGGTAGTTTTCTTTCTTATTCCTGTATTATTTCAGTAAGCAGGAAGGAATATGCAAGTTCTTAGTTCAAACTTTTCTTCCAGGATAGATCATGTCTAATCTCTCACTTCCCATGTGGGAAATTGACTATTAATACAAGCCTCCAGGTAAATGTCAATCAAATACAACTTCTGAGCTATATTTACAGAACCAGCTAATTTTTAATTTTCACATTTTTAAGTAATGACATTTTAGATGGTTATTTAATCATATACACAATAACTTCAACTTTTCCTCTTGGCCCATAAAAGCTAAATATTTACCATCAGGTCCAATAAGAAAAGGTTTGCAACCCCAGCTCCAGCCTATTGACTCTGCTGTCTGCTCTTGACAGAGCCACACTATCAATTCACTGCATGTTTACTGTTTCATTAAGTTCTTCCAAATCATTCTTAAATGTATGGGTTTTAAAAGTTTTTTCTGGTATAATAAGATTTCTTTTCTTTTATGAAACTTTTCAAATAATTTTGTCTAGGATACTGTTGACAGACTCAATAATAATAGCAATAAATTTAATACAACAATCAATAAAAGAATAGTGTTCATAGAAACATGTCACATGAGATCTTCAAATAACTAACAAGTACGTGTTTGTGTTACAAAATGACAGATTAATATGAGGGAAAATATAAATAATTATTAAATCAGTGAGACACAATGCTGGAGACATGGTTAGTGATGAAATATGTAATACTGTTCTTGCAGAGAACTGGAGTTCAGTTCTTGGCACCCACAGTGGATAGCTCACAACTCCCTGTAACTCCAACTCCAGGGAATCCAATGCCCTCTTAAGGTCTCTGTGGGTACCTACAACAATGTGAACATACACACAGTCATACACATATACACATAATTAAAATTAAAAATAAAGTAGAAATCCTTAAAAAGTAGTTTAAGAACAGAAAGTCACAACTACTTTTATGATAAAATCTGTTCATGAGTTTATTTTGCAGAAATAAGAATATTTTTGTATATATATATGTATATAATCAGATATTTATACATGCATATATAATATTATCTCTATACATATCTAGAAAAATACATTAAATCAGTATTTATATACATTATACCCAAATATATGTTTAAATTATTCTATGTATCAAATATTAAAGTACATGCATGTAGTGTTAGATCTTCCATAAAGTAATATAGATAAACAAAAGTATATGGATATGATTTAAATGTTGCTCAAAAAATTTAACAGTCCCTATCTCTGAAGCTATGGTTTGTTTAACTTAAAGTACTATCTATTTGTATATTAATTTTCTATGAATAGCACATTTATATGCTAATAAAACTTAAATATATTTATATTTATATATGTACTGTATACTAAAAACTTGTTTAAATATATATGTTCTCCTAATGCCAATCATACAAGTAAAAATGAGATTGGGAAGATGGGTGTAGTGGTTTGAATGTAATTGGTCCCCATAATATCATTGGGAGTGGTATTATTAGGGGGTGTGACTTTGTTGTAGTGGGTATGCCTTGTTGGTTGAAGTGTGTCATTGTGGGGGCATTCTTAGAGCTTTCCTATGCCCAGGATACCACCCAGTGTCTTAGTCAGCTTCCTGTTGCCTACAAAAGGTAGGACTCTCAGGTGCTACTTCATCACCGAGTCTGCCTGCATACTGCCATGCTCCCTCCCCATCATGATGATAATGGACTGAACCTCTGAAATTATAAATAAGCCCCCTTAAGTAAATATTTTCTTTGTAAGGGTTGCAGTGGTCACGGTTTCTCTTCACAGCAATAGAAAACCTAACTAAGCAAATGCTAAAGAAGCAGTTATTTGCATATTTTAAAGAATTTTAATGTACCAATTAAGAAACACAGCAAATCCACCTAGAGGACTCAAAACGGAAGGAATGTTTTTTAGATCCTGTGAAATGTGTGCACTATTAAGGAAACATGAATTGAGCTTGGAGCATCCAATAAAAGCCAATTAACACAAAGGTTTTTATCCTTACAGCTGAGAATATCAAGTTCCTGGGTGATTCCTGAATGCAGTACCAAAGTTCTGTGGCCTGTAACCTGAAAGCTGTAACTTGAGGGACTTGCAGGTCTCTGAAATGGTAGTTGATTCACAAGAAATAAAAACAGTGCATGCAAGTATTATTTTTTTTCTGTTTGAAAACATCAGGAAGGAGGTGCAGGAGATTGGCAAGGAAAGAGAAAAACAAAAACTAAATTTATCTGTGGCACAAGGTACCTGCCATCTTTGTCAGCTATCTTGTCTTTAGTCTACCAGGCCAATCAGAAATGTTTGTTTTCCTTCCAGAAGAATTAAAGGATGGTAAATCGTACCACAAGAACACTTTTTAACTTTGTTCATAGCAGCATTGTTTATTATAGCTAAAACCTGGAAATGACCTAGATGCCCCTCCACCAAAGAATGGATAAAGAAAATGTGGCACATTTACACCGTGGAGTATTACTCAGCTGTAAAAACAATGACATCATGAAATTTGCAGGCAAATGAATTGAACAAGAAAAAAAATCATCCTGAATAACCCAGACCTAGAAAGACAAATAAGGTATGTACTCACTCATAAGTGAATATTAGATATGAAACAAAGGAAAACCAGATTACAATCCTTAGCCCCAGAGAAGTTAGGTAGTAAGGAGGACCCTAATAGAGACACATGGATAGCCCTAGGAAGGGGAAATAGATGAGAGCTCCTGGGTAAACTGGGGATGGGGTAGAGGGAAGGAGATAGAGGATGAGAACATAAAGGAACAGATGGTCCAGTTGGGGAGGGAGAGAGGAGAGCAATGAAAGAGATATCTCGATAAAGGGAGTCATTACGGGGTTAGGGAGAAATCTGGTGCTAGGGAAATTCCCAGGAATCCACAAGGATGACCCTAGCTAAGAGTCCTAGCAATAGTGGAGAGGGTGCTTAAACTGTCCTTCTTCTAGAATGATATTGATTACTACCCTAATTGTCATCATATAACTGATGACAGTAACTGATGGAAGCAGATGCAGAGATCCACAGCCAAGCACTGGGCTGAGTTACAAGAGTCAAGTCGGAAAGAGAGAGGAGGGATTATATGAGCAAGTGTGGTCAAGATCATGATGAAGAATCCCCCAGGGATAGATGACCCAAGCTTGTGGCAGCTCATGAACTCTAAACAAGAAGTTGGGGGGGGGGCTGCATGGAACTGAGCTAGGCTGTCTGCATGTGGATGACAGTTGTGTGGATTGGTCTGTTTGTGGGACCCCCTGATAGTGGGACCAGAATATGTCCTGGGTGCATGAGCTGACTTTTTGGAGCCTCTTTCTTATGCTAGGATGAACTGCTCAGACTTGATGGGAGTTGGGTTTTTGGTCCTGCCTCAACATGATGTGCCAGGTTTGTTGACTCCCCATGGGAGTCTTTATGCTTTCTAAGGAGTGGATAGGGGAGCTGGGGGAAGTGGGAGGAGAAGAGGGAGGGGTACTGTGGTTGGTATGTGAAATGAATAAAAAAAGGAAAAAAATCCATTGAATTGGTACTGATGGTATCATTACCAATGGGCACAATCAAAAACTAGAGAGAAACTTGATCAGAACACTATCTTTATTCTTAATTACTAGTCAGTTTATTTCATCAAATTCTCACATCTTGGTGCTGTAAAATATGCATAGCATAAAATTAATCATTTTCATCAAGTAAAATATTTAATTTGGGCAATTTAACACATTTTTTCTGTTTTATAGCTATCACTATTTATCTACTTTCAGAACCCCTACCATGTTCCTAAAGGAAAACCCAATCCTTCAGCCTGTGTCAGTTGCTGTGTTCCTGTCTCTGCTCATTGGCATGTTGTGTACAGCTCGTGTAAGTGCAGGCTTTCACTCCCTAATCTTGAATGTCTGCTTTTCTTTTTTATCAACAGAGGGGCTAAACTTCATCTGTTCTGGTGTACAGGTCTTTTCTTTGTAGCTGACGTCCTTGATCAATTAGTTGTTAGCTTGGCTCAAAAGAATAGCTTTAGTCAAAAATTAGAAACCTCATGCAGCCTTGTTACAAAAATATGTACTTAGTCTTATTGTAACTTCTCATGTCATGTTTGTTTGACACCTTTGGGAGGCCTGCTCTTTTCTGAAGAGAAACAGAAAAGGAGTGGATCTGGGGGAGAGGAGAGAGCGAGGTGAGAGGGATTGGAAGGATAGTAGGGAGGGAAAACTGAGGTTAGGATGTATATAAGAGAAAGAAAGAAGAAAGGAAGGAAGGAAGGAAGGAAGGAAGGAAGGAAGGAAGGAAGGGAGGGAGGGAGGGAGGGAGGGAGGGAGGGAGGGAGGGAGGGAGGGAGGGAGGAAGGAAGGAAGGAAGGAAGAAAAAAATTTTAAACAGTGGGGGCTTCATTGTTCATTTCTTAGGCCCATTCATTTGTGGATATGATAACAGAGATCACTTGGTAAAGTAATGATCCACAGATTTGAGACAACTTTCAAGATAACACTATAAAATGTACCTAGCTCTACTTTTGCTTTCTTCTGTCTCTTTCTAATCCATGTGAATTTGCTTGTTTATGTAATATGAGTTTATCCTCCAGGTTTATCCTTCTCCCTTAAATGGAGCATCTTTTATCAATTGGCTTTGAAGTACACAGTTTTCTGTACATTTTTTCCTGTAATGTTCATGAATAAACGAGTAATCCCTTACTTCATCATGTCTTCTATAGCCATCACTAGTTTCTATAGCTAGTCAATCTGGGTTATAAGTCCAAGTTGCCTACTGTTTTAAATTTTATTAATTGATTGTGAAATAGCTAATTAAAAGGTTACATTGACTACATGATGAAATGATAATTTTTAGGTTACAGTTGAATAGATGTAATATATTACTGTGATTTACATCATCTCCTTTGTAAAAGGTGCATGAAGTATTACAGCCACACATGCGGCTTCCTTTGCTGCTGGACAACACTTTTGTTTGTTCCGACATGTGGTGCCTCCACTGAAGACAAAGGTGCTATTCAATTATTCTTATTATTATGCAAGGCAACTTCGGTTCTTTTCTCCTTTATTAATCAAGTTGTGAACATCTTTTTTTCTGAAATCTACGTATGAATTGCAATTATCAAAAAAATAGCCCCAGTATATTCACTCCATGAAAAGATTCACAGAATAGCTAATTATGAATGATATAGCTGAGTGTTACATTGTGCTATTCATGAACAATGTGTCTCTCCTTGGAAACATTTTCTTTTGCATAGGCTTCTATAAATTTTTTTTTCTCCACTTACATGGTATTTTTTTTTCTAGGCTAAAGTCTAATCTACGAACAAGTGCTTCTATACATGCACATACATTGTATATATGATAGTATTCATATATTCAAGTTGGTGGTGTGGCATTAAATCTAGCTTAATGATAGTTTTCAGTGCTTATTTATTATTTATGTTGGATTTTTCTGAACATAGCATGTACAAGCAATAAAACTTATTACCCCTAAACCTAAAATGTCTCTCACTGTCATTATAGACTACTAATATAATATTAAAATATAACACCATTATGTATGTTCATTTTATGCATGTGTTTTACTTTATTTTGTTTTGTTGAAACAGGGTTTCACTATCAGCTTAGACTGTCCTCAAACTTAAAATTATCTTTTCTCAGCATTTAGAGTGGTGAGATTATAGGTGCCTCGTCACCATGCCAGATTTACTCAGTAAGTTCAGCAAAGCTTTCTTCATAAATTTTAATATAAAATTCTTAGTTTTAATTTATTTTGTTTAACTCATAATATGCTTATCAAATAGGAAAATTTTTATCTAAATGTTTTGCAAATCTATTTAGAGAACTGATTAATGATTGATAATGCTTTCTGCATCAATATAGAGATCAATTTTTCATATAAGATCATTTTTGATATTCCGCAATAAATTATAAATTATTTTTAAATGCATGGCTAGGATTGGCTGGCTGACATCCTATTTAGTAGTTTTTTTGAACATGTGCATATGATCTACTTTTGAAAAAACAAGTAAAGGCATTATTTATTGATTTTTAATCCTTCTTGTAAATTTTTCTTATAATTTGATGCATTTTGTGTTAAGTTTTCTGTTTTCTTATAGAATTATAAAAGGTAATAGGCATAATTAGTCCTTGAAACTTTTATAGAACCTTCCAGAAAATACCTTGACTTTAAATGGTTGTACGTTTGCCTCTCTATTCTTCTCCAAGGAAACACTTCGGTTTTTATTTCAGCTGTGGCTTTTTCTGCTGTTTTGACTCTGACAACTAGGCAGTTCATGTCCTCCACAAAGTTATTTCTAATATTAATTACTACAATTCTTTGCAAACAAATATATTAACATGAAGTTTACATTATTAAAATAGTTAAATTATTTCAACATTTTCCAGCTTCCATTTTGATGGTTTCTGTTTTTCTTCTCTTTGCTTTTTCCAACAATCTCAGTAGAAATTCTTCCTTTCAAATACATTTCGAAAACATCTAAGACTTGTTCTAGGAGGTGAGTTGATTTATCTCGGGGGTCATGAAACTCAATTCAAGAGTTCAGTTCTCAGCACAAAAAATAAAACCCACATTTTTTCATATAATTTCTAGTTTAGAAAGACTTATGCCATTGTTTTCAATATATTATGTAACAAGCATAAAATTCATGATACCCTAGCAAGAAAACATAGGTATTTCTAATAGTACTGTAACTGATCCACTCTACCCTCTGACCAAAACATAGTTCCAATATCATTCACTTTTGTATTTAAGAGCTGTTCTTAACTTTCACTTTGAGGAGTTCATAATAATCAGAGAAGTGAAATTAATGTACAACCCTTTACACCTTAACAAGATATACATGAGTTTAATAAAGAAGGTGACCTTTGCCATGGTGTATCATTGCTCATTTAAGATTAAATGAGACTTTCTGACAACTTTGTGTGAAACACTCACCCAACTTAGAAAATATCATTTTGCTTGTTAAATGTAAAGTTCTTCCTCTCTCAGTCGAATGGCACTGTTCTAACTTTTCTGTTTTATTTACTACAGCAGTGGTGAAGGAAACAAGAACCCCACTCACTCTAGGAAAGTAACTAACCGCAATGCTATATTCCTAGCTCCTTTTTAAATATTTGTTTCTGTCATTCTTTGGGATGTTTGATCTATCTTGTTCTAAGAAATTGGCATTAGAATTTTATTTCTTTGCCTTGTATTCCTCACACTGTCATTTGATCCTTCTTTTCTTTCCTCTGTAGCTGTCCATAGCAAACACTGTTCTTATCTTGACTTAAGCTTGCGAATTATAATTTTTCCTCTGGTAGTTAAATGGAAAGTCAAACATCAATCTCTAATATCTTTCAAGAAAAGTAATTTAGCATTTAGCATGATATTATTTCCAGTAGACTACTTTCATCTTTCTATTGAGTGTTTTGTGAATTACAGTATTTCTGTTGATAAGATTCTTAAGGTTCTAAATACGATGTATTAAAGATATAGTACCTCATGTTTCATAGAAAATTTCCAAATTTTTCATTTATGGAACACTTTATTAAATGTTTTAAAATGGAAATTTTAAATATTTTTGATAGTTTCATATACACACAGTTTTGTGATTATGTTCATCCTTCTGTTTTTTTTTTCTGATGTCTCTGGTTTTTCTTTTGTGAACCCCTTCTTTACCTTCAGTAGTCCCCTAATGGTTATACAATCAAAGAAAATGACACAATCTCCTGAGGTAACCACTAACAGTCAATAGTTCCTCATAAAGGTTGGAGACACACAGGTTCTTCCTTTATCCATGATGGACATAGCAGGTACCTTCTGGTATACATATCTATTGCTGCTATTGAAAGGGCCATAGAAACTATGAAGAAAGACCCCAGACTCAAATAGTATGGAATAACAAAGAACATTTATTCTACAAAAGAGCCAGATTGCAGGATCAATCACTTGTACAAAAATGGTGCCTTGAAAGGAGCATTCAGGCTCTTTTTTAGCACAACTAGGGGAATTTCAGGAACAGTTACGTCATCTCAAACATGATTGGTCAATCAAGCAGCAGTTATACTAGTACACTTTTGTTGGTGGAGGTTTTAGTTTTACAATCTTTGGACATTCTTGGGAAAGATTGGGCAAGTCCAGATGTGTTTCAAGATGGGATTGCAGGAATTTCTCTTATTTGATCATTTCCTTGCAAGACAGTGGGAGCTGGCTCAGGGCTTTCTCTCCCATCCCTGCTATCAGGGGTGTTGTTGATTAATGGCCCTTTGTTGGAAGAGAAACCTGTTTTGTTCCTCCTAGAGAACTGAAACTTAAATTCAGTTGTGAAACGTGGGAAAGTTTAACCCCTTCATTATGTGTTCCTGATCGCCAGGGTTGTGCTGTATTTGGAGGTGATGCTTCAATGGCATTCGTACCCTTCCTAAATGAGGTCTCTCATATTTGGAAATTTCAATGATAATATGTGCCCAACAGGATATAAATTTTATTCTTAATTCTGGATATACTGAACAATAGTATATTCTTGACATTGTTACTCTATGGTCTTTTGCCCATGTGCACAATTGAAGAATCTGAGGGGCATATGGCTCCTGAGTGACTTGGTGTTTATCTATTCATTCCTTCATTCTGGGACTTCTCAAGTTTTCTCTTCAGGATGTTTTAACTTTATAGGATTCCTAAATGCTAAATATAGTTTTCACTTTCCTAATCCTGTGTGTTGTGATTGGCCACATGGTTCCAGGACATCTTCTACTGTGTTCACAAATGTTTTCTACTTAAAGCATTTTGAGATTATTTGAGGTATTTTTCTAAATTATTTTGCAAGTATTTAGTACATAGATATAAAAATTTCGTAATTTATTTTTAATCAGAGATTGAAGTGATAATTTCAGTATATTGGTCTTTAATGTAAATTTAGTATTATGTATTCAGCTCCTTAGTATTTGTATTATTTGTATTTATCTAGTATTGCTTCATGTTTAATTCCTCAGATGCCCTGATGTATACTTTTTTTTTTTTTTTGGTTTTTCGAGACAGGGTTTCTCTGTGGCTTTGGAGCCTGTCCTGGAACTAGCTTTTATAGACCAGGCTGGTCTCGAACTCACAGAGATCCGCCTGCCTCTGCCTCCCGAATGCTGGGATTAAAGGCGTGCACCACCACCGCCCGGCCCTGATGTATACTGTTGAGTGATGAAAAAGCTCTATGGTTCTCCCTGTCTTCTTTTCTTGCATACCATCATTCCTAGCAAAAATTGCTGACAGATAACCAGAAAGTAACACAAGGAAGAGAAGGTACAGTGAGATTTTTTGGTCATTTGTGTTCTGCAGAACACCACCTTCTACTTCCAAAGCAAGTACTGGTTCTAATGTTGGTATATGTCAGTTTCCTCTAAATTCAAACATCCTCTGCTAAAAATAGAGAAGACTCATGCACCTCATGAGGTAAGCAAACGGTCTTCTGAGAGAATAGAAACCTGCCCAGCAGTATAAAAAGAAAGAAGCAACTACTGGGATGGAGACTCTGCCCAGAGCAAAACTGAAGAAAGGAGAGACTTTCAGACTGTTAAGCAGTCTGCAAACTGAAGAGAGGTCCAGGTTTGCAGTTTTTGTGTGTAGTCATGCATATTGAGGTAGGCTTTTCGGTAATGCAACAAATTTTGTGTCATAACTGTTCCTTGGAAGTAACTCCCCAACCCATACTCTCCCTGATAACTTGAATAAAAGCTAACTGATTGACAATGTTGGACAGTAGTGCCAACTTTTATTTAGTTTGTCACAAGAGCCTTTTCTGGGGTAGATAAACAGATTTGTGTTTGTGTGTGGATTACATCCCTCCCAGAAGAAGTCTGTTACACAACAAATGCCTCATGGCTTCTCTGGTCTGTCAGTGGAGTGCTTATTTATATAAAGACCTAGATGTCTGCTTGTTTTCTGTTCAACTCTTACTGAAGTTTCACACATGTGTGTAGTAAGGAGGCTGCTTCTTCATGTCCTAGCTGCCCAGACTCCCAAAATAACCACGCAGCAACTGTATTAACTAAATCACTTCTTGGCCCATTGGATCTAGCTTTTTACTGGTTAACATTTATATCTTAATTTAACCCATTTCTATTAATCTGTGTGGTTTACCAGGAAAACTGGTGTCTGTCTCTGGTGGAGCTACATGGCTTCTCTATGACTCTGCCTTCTTCCTCCCAGCATTCAGTTTAGCTTTCCCCACCTAGCAGTGTTATACCTTATCAAGCCAAGCCACTTTTCTTTATTCACTAATGGTAATCATAGCATACAGAGAGGAATCCCACATCGCATGGGTGTCCGCTGAATCACATGCTTATGGAGCATCAGGAGTTCTATATGCTTGTATGGGAGGAATGATGCTGGATACCCAAATGGTACCTTCTCTTCTAGTGTTCATACTATTATCTTATGAGATTTAACCTCTGAAGCACAATTAAAGATGAAACTATAAAGAACTTCAAGATGATAACAGCAGATGATTTATCCAAGTATGGGATGCTCTATATAAGTTTCTATATGATTACACAAATCAAAAATCACTCTATGTCTCTTCTAAACTCTAGATCCATCCTGAGCATCTTCATGGATACTTTAGCTCAAATAACCAAGTCACTTGAAAACAGATGTATTGTGTCTTCTATCTGTTAGAAGAAGAGGCAAGGAAGAGACCTATGAAGGCACCAAAAGCAGACATAAAGTTTTAGATAAGAAAGTTGAGGGCACAGAGTTCACTATCACAAACTGAAGAGGAACACTGTTTACACATATGCCTTCTAGCCCCTGGAAGCATGTCTCCTAGATTTTATGACTGAGTCACTTGATAGGGAGTAAAGGAACCAGAGCCAGAAAATAGACCCTAGGACTCTGTTTGTTAAGACCTTAGGCAACATCAAACATTTTTCTCATTCCCATGAAAACTTTATACTTTCTAGCATTTAAAAAACTTTAGAATATTTATTATCTTTTGAAAATAATATTTTATTGATTCTTTGAGAATTTCATACTATGTATTTGATAATAGTCACATCTCCCCAATGCCTTGAAGGTCTACCTGCTTTTCAATTTAGCATTTTGAATTTTAGCCTTAGAAATATAATTTACCCTTTGTGTCAGAGTTCTTTTCATCTTTTGTGTATGTTCTGTCTTAAATCTGCCACACTAAAGAGATTCCTGAGCATCTACATGCCTATTTAGATACTGTCTCGAACTCTTCTACACTTATGTTATTAATGACAGTATTGTCAAAATTTCATTTTCTCATGTTCTTGTGAATTGGCACAAGTAAAAGAAAAAAGTTATAATTGAAAATTGTAGATATTTACTGTCTTACAGAGTGTATGACTCGAGTCATTGTTAGCAGGCTTTTCCTAAGGAAAAGAGGCCATTGTCACCGCAAAGGACAGGTCCCCAGTTCTCAACTATTCTAATGTTCTGTACTATGCTGCTCAAAACAAAATTAGCTGGTGATGTTTTATCTTCAGGACCAAGAATTTTTCATCTAGTCCATAGCCCTGATGAAATAGACCATGGATTTCAAGATCAAGAAAAAAAGTGAAATCCAATATTAACATTCTGATAGATATTTCAGAATATGTAGATCATGCACCTTTGGTAATAATTGCTCATCAAAGTCTTCTTTTCTCCTTGAAACTTTATACTGTTCATTAGAATACAATATAAATTGCTATGAGAGATGAAATCTATAGCATTTTACCCACTTAACAAGGAAATTTCGAATACACAGTGAAGAGCATACATTAAATATAAAAGCTGAATACAATAACAACATAACTAACTTACACCTAATTTTTTTAAATTAAATATTCCCAAATAACTGTGCGCAAGCCCTTGTATAAGTCAGGAACTGCTGACATAATGCTATGTAAAAAACAATAAAATAAATGATTAGTTTATAGCAATCCTCACCTTATATGGAACATTTTGACAGCTATACTTCATAGTACAGGCCTGAGTATGTGAGAATATATACAATGGATGAAGGAAGTAAACCTGAACTGGTTCTTAGAGAGATGCCAGAGGTTAAGAATGCAGATATACAGGACCTCTTAAGTCTTAAACTCTGAACCGGCACCCGTGCACACATGAGCGCTTGAATACACACACACACACACACACACACACACACACACACACACACACACACACTATAAGTGTGACTCCAGTTACACATCCTTTAAGACAGTAAATTTCCACAATTTTTCAGTTATAGATTTTTTTTTTACTTTATCTGTGCCAATTCTCAAGAACAAGAGAAAATGAAATTTTGACAATACTGTCATTAGTAAGGCAAATGGAGGAGAGTTCAAGAAGGTATGTAGACAGGTGTGTAGAGGATCAGGAACCTCTTGAGCGTGGCAGACTTAAGACAGAACATACACAGAAGATGAACAGAACTCTGATGCAAAGGGGAAATTATATTGATAAGGCTAACATTCAACATGCTAAATTCAAAACCAGGTAGACCTTCAAGACACTGGAGAGACATGAATATTATCAAAACACATGGCATGAAATTCTCAAAGAATTAGTAAATGTTATTTCTAAAACTAAGGCACAAGACTGTGCTCAGATTTAAGTTAGAAAGCAAATGCTTAGTAATTTTAGTACATTTAGTAAAAATAAACAATAAAGATGTGGTGATAGTAGAAGTCTTGAAATTTTTTTCTGCTAAACCGTTGAGAGTCTTTTCACATGCTCACAGCTGCCTCTCATCTCTTCTAGAAAGTGCTGTTCAAGGTTCCTCACACAAGCTCTCAAGCAGGACCATGTGTGATCTACTACATAGAAGGGAGGCGACTTTTTCAGGAGTGGAGTAACAACAATGAGCAAGGTGAGACACTCCCGCAGCACAGATTCATTTTTGGCCATTTGCTTTCTAAATGGCTCCAATTCTATAGCTGAATGAGGAGCTGTTTCCCCTATCAGTAAGCAAATTGCCAAAATGTATGCTGCAGGAGACCCTGCGGTCTCTCGCCACTCCACGGTGCCGCGGTAACACTGGACCCAGACAGCAGTCTGTGAAAGACAACTGAAAAGAAGCTGTGTCTGAGAGAATGACTGATTGAAACGGCAGTACTGTGGAGGGGTTGGAATACTGCAGGTCCAGAGGTAATTATCTTATCTTGGACTAGTTCTAACCCTCTGGGACAGCCGTTCCTTGCGCACCTTTGTGTGTTACCTAACGTTTCATGACTAATAGATAATAACCTTTTGAATTTATTAGCTTAACATACCACTGGCTTTCACCAACCCCAAGCCTAATGAAGTCATCAAGGAACATTTTGAGCCAGTGGAAAAGCTTCCCCAATCTGGCTATGCCTGCTTCTCTGGTGTCCCCATGATGTATTTTAAACTTGTCTTGATTTCGAACTTTCTTTCTTCTGAAAAACTATAAAAATATAAAAACATCATGAGACTTCTTCCACATTGGCTCATGGAATTTTGGGTACCCTAAATCTGGGTTCCTGGACCATAGTTGCTCAGAATGGCTCAAGAATAATCTTGTGTTCCCTTTAAGGTGAGAGCTGGACAAGCCTGAACTATGTCAATAGATTTTATTCGGAATGTTTGTTTTCCAGGAAAGGGTCACCATAGAAAACAGAGCTAAATTTCAAAGACAGCCAAGGAAAGTGTCCTCCACAGAGAAAAGTGGGAGGCAGTGGATAGAAAAATACAGAAAGGGAACCTCAGGACTAAAGTGGCTTCTGAATTAAACCGACATAGCAGGATTCTGGCTAAAATTTAACACTATAAGGAAATTTATCGGGCCCAGCAGAAGATTCTGGAGTCTGACTCAATTTTGGTAAACAGAGATCTTTGTCAACAAAGACCTTTTTCTTCTGAACAGTAACTCTGCAAAGACTTCACATAGAAAGACATTTTCTGTTTTGATATGTATTTGTAAATAAATGGGTTTGAAAAGACCTTATTAATATAAGCAATTATAAGTATGCAATGACAACAAATCCTCCAAAGTCTTCCAACTGTGACACCAACTCCAAGGGCAAGCAGTCTCGCTATCCTGGTGATTTACTAGGGAGAAAAACTTACCTAGTCGCTGTCCGGCTGTGTCAGACCTTCTGAACAGCCAACGGACACATTTTTATCCATGACGAAGCATGTTTCCCACTAATTGTTGCATAAAGTTCAAGTCTTATACTGGCCAGACAATTTCATAAGCATCTTTCTGTCATTGATGATAGGGAATGAAGGACATTTGAGCAGCCTCTAAATTTAAAACACTATGGTTCGGAAGAAAATATAAAATCATTTCTTCTGTTGTTACCTAATTTCAGTTTGCCAAATGATATGTCACTTGTTACTTTTCATGAAATTATTTTCCAAGAAATTGCCTTATTTGTTTTATGCAATTAAAGAAGGGGGAAAAAGGAAAATTCATGACCTGGAGGACAGTGAAATGCAGTTAGTAAGAATGGAAATAGGTTAGATTTTTTTTTTAGAAGACATGAGAAAAACACAGCTATACTGTGTGCTGTCACTGAATACTGACCTTTGATTCATTACATTTGTTATTAGGCACACATGCATACCTAGTGGAAAATGCAATGAGTTTTCTGTCATCCAGAGACACAGAGCTCAAAATTTAATGAGCAATGGTACTAGAACGGATGACACAGTGAAGGCCTATAACCTCAATAACATCGAAAACCCACTCCCTCTTCAGGCAGATTATTACCAGTAGAAAATTTATTTTTGTTTCTTAATAAAAAATATGTAATTAATTCTATATTTTCCCAAAGCCTTGAATACTCAAGAGTTAAAAGTTGTTGTTTACATGTAGAATTCAGCAACATAATTTTTATTCCACTTATACTAGGTGCTTGAAACATTGTATTGTCCTACATTTTGAGGAACATTTTCTTTGGCCTTATTTTATTTGCTGTGGCCTTCTCTTCCTCCTCCTCCTCCTCCTCCTACTCCTCCTCCTCCTCCTCTTCTTCTTCTTCCTCTTTTTCTTCTTCTTCTTCAAAATACACTAAGGATACCATTATACCATTGGGAGTTAGGGGTGTCCAGAGCAGAGAAACAAATGGTGTCAGAGTTAGTACATTAAAGCACATTTCGAATTCTGCACAACTAGCCTGCATTTACTTCATTAAGCAGCAGTTACATTTCCCACGCCTTCAATTAACACTAGTTTCATTTTAAATGTGATCAGCTAGGACAAGATGCGATAAGAAAACATCATGCCAAGCAAGTATTCCTCAAACACAGCTGATTTATCTCTCCGTGATTCATTAAAATGCAAAATACACTAAAATTGATTTCCAGCACTTTCAGGCAGAAATGTTTGTAATAATGTTAATTTGCAAATTTTCTTTCCCCACCCCACTTAATGCCTCTGCTGTTGTTGCCAGGTTTAGCCAGGGGCTATTTTATTTTTATTGTGTAGAGAGAAAATGAACAATGAGCATTTATTCCTCCTATCTTTCTGAGAAACCTGAGGTGCATGAAGATGTTTGGTTTGTAACAGGCATAGCCGGCCTCCTTCTGTAGTCCCTGTGTGTCAGCAGCTGACTCGCAGCTAGCCCTACCACAGCAATTAGCCCACCAGAGCTTGTCCTGTCAGGCTGGTGATGATAAGCCCCACCCCCACACAGAGAGACCAGAGGGACGCTAGAGCTGTGACTTTCATGGAGACTAAATTACCAGAATCAGCGTGATTAAGAAGATGACAGGGTTAGTTAAAAAGTCACACTTTCTCCTCCTCTTCCTGACTGAGGTTTAAACCTATTAAGGATTAAAGGAACAGAGGCAGGCAGTGATCTTTCCCTCTTTGGTGCACAGCTCCTAAAATAGGAAATTTCAAAAGACTGTTTACAATACCTCACCAATTTTCAATCTTAAGGACAGAGCTAGACACCAGGAGGGAAGTGTCAGAGTCAAATCGTACAGTTCATACAATCTTAGTAACTGACTAAAAATAATCTTTTCATGCCAATGAGACAAAGACAGGATTTGTTTCTTATAATTAGTCACATTTCAATTGTTATTCTTCAAAGCAATGAAGAAAACCTCATGTTTGTGGATTTGGGGTACTTTCAAGTGGACCAAATTGTGATGAGTTATAAATTAAAAATCTAAATGCACAATCTTGTCAAATAAGTTGGTAGACTCTAGAAATAGCATTTCCCTAGCAATAAACCTGGTCGTCATGAGAAGGGAAGGATTATAAATGTCTTAATGGCTTGTATATGAGCCAGCTGTTAATGATTTGCTGTAGTTCTTGACTAAGAGAAGAGCATTCAGGAAATAAAAGGAGACTGATAAAAACTTACTAGCTTCAAGCCACAGGGAGGAGGGGAATGCACAAGGAACTCAATTTTTACACATTCCCATCCAATTTCCCTTTGCTGGTGACTTTGGGAGTCAGGGGTGTAGCTTTTGAAACCAATTGTATTGTTCCACTTTAAGGTCCTGTCTAGTATATTCAATAGACCCATCAGGGCTCTGTGTTCCTTTTTCAGTCCCAAACTGCCCTCGCCATGCAAGATTGGTTACAGTCTAAGGACTTGCCGAGAAGGATTTGAATGCAATTTCAAAGGCCAGACAGAGTAGCTTTCAAAACACCGCAAGCTTAGGAAGACAGGGATAGTGGCCCAGGAGGGGTGACAGGATAGCTTTCTGTTTTTCATCTCACTTTCAGCTAAATCACCTTTGATCCTAAGCAGGTGAAAGTGAGGCAGAAGAGCAGC
Source organism: Microtus pennsylvanicus (assembly GCF_037038515.1). Classification (NCBI taxonomy): domain Eukaryota; kingdom Metazoa; phylum Chordata; class Mammalia; order Rodentia; family Cricetidae; genus Microtus; species Microtus pennsylvanicus. The sequence goes on from NC_134583.1 coordinate 95,444,138, forward strand.
TCTAATTGAATGACCCTCCCCTGACCAAAGCCCTCAAGAGTGGCAGTCACTAGGCACGTATTTATGCAGTGCCATCCACCTTAGCCCTAGGAGACTGACATCCATTGTGAGGCACAAACACTTAACTCTTCTGTGTCTGATGAAATCTAGGTTCCACCCATGAGCTATCAGCACACAGGCAGGCTGCTAGGGACTCTTGTTAGGGAACTGTCATTTTCAGCACATCAGGTACGAATCTCAGGTGTTTGTCATACAAAGATCTCATTCAGGTTTTCTGGAGCATTCTCGGCAAAGCAATCAACACATGTATGTGGGTGTGGGTGTGGGGTGGTTACAACTCTGACCATTTATGGGGTCTTATTGTTCCTCCGCTTAAAAATTCAAATCCAGAAGATAACATTCCCCCTTGGCAGGTTTGCGGTTTCAGATGAAGTGTCTTACCTCTGACTGCAGGTCTCCTAGCTATAATATTCATGGAATGATAGCTTTTAATTAAAGTGTCCACAACTCTGTGGCACTCAAAGTTATTTGAGTGCTGCAACAAGCAATAGTAAAGAAAAATTCTATATTTGCAATTTATTTTTGAAGCTTAGAAGATATTCAATGTTGGCAAGTGGTGGCCGTCCTGCAGTGATGTCATGTCCCCAAAACACGGGCATTTCACATCTGGAATCCAAAAGTTCTTGGCACATCGCTCACAAACGTAGCATGTAGAGATCTGATTCTGTCAAATGCATCAGATGTCTGTAATATAATTATATGTCACTTTCTCTCGCATGGTTTTACTCACATGGTGAACCTAGTTACCAATGTGAGTAACCGAATGATGATTTATTCAAAATGACCATCTGTCCTTCTTAAATGTTACATGGATTGACTTCCTGCTTCATCTTCTCTAGATTCTTTTCCAAATTCCATGTTTCCTCTGACATTTCATATTTAGCATTTTTACTGATCTCTTATTACCTTCCCTAACTCTCGAAACCAAAAGCACATCCAAACTACTCCGTCTTCAGATGTTAGTTCTCCTCGTTTATTGCTGAGATTCTAAATTCTATGTTAGTTGAAGTAAAAATTCAAATGACCTACCCAAATTCCACTGCAACATTCAGACACATATCCTCAGACTTCTTGAAAACTGGGCACCCCACTGGCACTGATATTCAACATATCCAAAGCAATTCGTGATAATACTAATATGAACAATATTTAATAGGTATCTAGGGTTCACACCTCTAATCTGTATAAAATCCTTGTGTCTTAGTTTTGGTTTTTATTACTGTAAAGAGACACCATGACCACAGCAGCTCTTATAAGAAAAGCATTTAATTTGAGTGGCTCGCTTACAGTTTTAGAGATTTAATCCATTATCATCGTGGCAGGGAGCTTGGAAACATGCAGGAAGACATGGTGCTGGCTACATCTTAGCTCGTTGGTAACAGGAAGTCAGCTGAGAAACTGTGTGGTATCCAAAGCACAGGAAACCTCAAAGCTTGCTCTCCACAGTGACACACTTCCTCCAAGAAGGCCATACCCACTACAACAAAGCCACATCTCCTAACAATGCCACTCCCTATGAGATTATGGGGGCCAATTATATTCAAACTATCACAACCTGGCAGGCAAGAAATTCATTATAAAAATACAAAACTGAGATTGACTCAAGTGAATTGTCAAATGTCATATGAGCACGGGATATGGTACACTGACTAGCTAGTTAGTGTTCCTAATCTCTGTCCTGAGCTGCCCACCCTTACCTATCTACCAGTGCTAGTAGCTGCCTTCTGTTTAAAAGAGTCACTTCCACAAGGTTGTTGTTCTCATTCACAGAATCATCAGGGTTTTCAGGACTAGAGGTCAGCTGTTATAAAGTGGCCCTCTCTTGGAGAGAACCACAGTTATAGATCTGACATTTAATCGTCTTAGTTGTTTAGGAAATGTACTGGACTGACAGAGATCATGTCTCTCTGAAGTTGAGAGAAACAAAAATGAGATTTAAAACATGCAACTATTGCATAATCTTCTCTAAAGTAAGAGCACAAACAAACAACAACAAAACATTAACTTGACAAGAGGCAAGAACACATACAGACGCAGCAAAGGCCAGTGCAGCATTCCAGAGAGGTCTTACAAAGACAAAGCAAGAAAGGATTTATCAGTGGGAAAAAGCCTAAATCTCATTATTGAAGTCATTGTCACCCATAGACAAAATTGGCTTTGGAAACTGAAAGTATGTTCTTATTCTTTTCATTATGCCCAAGACTATGGATTAGAAAACATGAGAGTCACTGGTTGCTATCTTTGTAATGATGCATTATGGTGCCAAATAATCTAAGTCTCCCTGTGTAAAACATGGAGAGATCATGACTTGCCATTGTCTATTATCTATCTATGCAACAGTCCATCTGTGATTAGGGATTCCCCGCTGTATGCTACGATTACCATTGGTTAGTAAAGAAACTGTCTTGAGCCCATGATAGGGTAGAATAGAGCTAGGGAAAACTAAACTGGATGCTGGAAGAAAGATGGCTGAGTCAGAGAGAAGCCATGTAGCACCCCTGGAGACCGATGCCAGAACTTTACCCAGTAAGCTACAGCCTCGTGGTGATACACAAATTAATAGAAATGGGTTAAATTAATATGAAAGGCTAGCCAATAAAAAGCTAGATAGAGCTAATAGGCCAAGCAGTGATTTAATTAATATAGTTTCTGTGTGATTATCGTAGAGCTGAGCATCCAGGAACCAACAAGCAGCCCTCCTCCAACACATCTGTTCATCCATTCTGTATCTATCTATCCACCTATTATCTATCTTCTTACCCAAGATTATTTCTAAGGGTGGTTGAAGCCCCAGTAACACTGAGCAGCGAGTACCTCGGTTACTGTTTGTCCTGTTCCTTCACATAAACAGCACCCTTGGTATATAATTCTTGAAACTGTCAGGACACCTCAGTGTCATCCTTGGCCCAAAAGAAATGTTTAAGTTCACTGGTGATATATGTTTCTAAGGTTTGGACAAATCTATGCCAACAAATCCATCATTAATGATTCATTGTGATTCAATGATAATAGAATCATAAAAGTAGTTCTGGACATTTTATATTCAGCTTTTCATCTTCATAACCCTCAGTAATCACTGAGCTTTCTTTCCTAGTTTTTTTTGGGGGGATTTTGTTTTGTTTTTAATTTTTCGTTCCCTAGAATGTCATATAGTTAGAATGAAATAATATTGTTTTCAATTGGGATATGTGCTTATATTTTCCTCAATGTCTTCAAGCACTGAGGTTTTTAGCACACACAGTTTGTCCATCCATCTATCCCTCAGTTGAAGCACATCAAGACTCCTTCTGAGCTAGAGCAACATTGGGAATAGATGGCAAGGGCCTCATTTGTCCAGTTTTGTGAAGACATGTATGCAGTTCCTCCCGGTAGGAAGGTGACTATTGGTTCGTGTGGCAATCTTGTGCTCAGCTCTGTGGAGTATGTCAAGCTGTCCCCCACACTGCTATACAGTATTGTGTTCACTGCTGAAGGCAGAACTTGTGTCATTCCATGTGCAATTTCCATGAGCACCATCAGAGCAGAGTACCACAGCCCTAGGGGACACACTAAGTCATTCACTGATGGTAAGAAGTCTACCATTCCTTGATGAGGCTGAATCTCTTTTCTACTCATCATTTGTTAACTTGACATTCTAAAAGGTAATGAATCTGCATAGGGATTTTTTCCATTTGTTTTGTTTGTGATACTGATTATTTATCAGATTTTTTTAAATATTGTAAAATAATGTGTCAGCAGAGCTGAATTACTTCCTGGAAGTTTTAGGGTATCTTTGCTGTTTTATCTTTTCCCAGCTATTGGAGGGTACCTGCATTCCTTGACTTATGGTCTCATCCTTCATCTTCAAAGGCGGAATGGCAGGAGCTTTCATCCAGCATCTCTCTAAACTTGCATATGTCATTGTATCTTTCTTTAACTCTTCTGAAATCCTCCTTACATTTAAGGGAGGAGTCCGACTACACTGGGCATGTCCAGATAAACTCAGATAGCATCTCTCATTTTAATAAAATTAAACCTTAATTTTCTTTTTGTCATGAAATATAATAATTTATGGGCTCAAGGGATAATAGGAACCAGGCATGTGGAAAAGACTATTTTCTTGAATTTCACTGTGCTTCAGAGAAATAACAAATACATACTTGTCACTTACTTGAGTTAGAGTGAAGAACCTCAATACAACAAGAAGCCATCACTTATGAAGTGAATAATAGGAATTAATAAAATCTTTCTGATATTTTCCAGCTGTCATATAGCCATTTAATGCCACAGTAACTTGATTTTTTTTTCTTTTCTTAATTTTAGCAGTGGAACTATTTGAAGCTGGTTTAACATCCTTTACTTGGCTGTCATAAAAACAAAACTCCTATCCTTTCATACTCACGAGGCCAGAAATTTATACGGTGTTTAATTAAATTGTAAAACAACAATAATAATTATACCCGGATGAAGGCACAAGAGAAATAGCCCATTGTTGATAAACACATAACAAAATTGAAGGAAAAACCAGGTTTACATTCAGTAGAGGGCAGCCCACTGGTGACAATCTCACAGCGTGCAGTAAGCATCCATCCAGAATAGAGACTGTCCATCGATCCAGCAAACAGCTGAGTGTGTGTTTTGAGAAAAAAGAGAGATAGGCATGAATTCTAATTTTTTTTTTGCTCCTGTCTTCCAAAGGGCTTTTCTGAGTAAATTAATTAATGTCTAAGAACTTCTCCTCCTTCCTCTTGTCAAATGAGCGATGATACAGCCTATGTCTAAAGATAGTGCTGTGTGTGGAACTAGACTGATAGGTAAAGATGCTTGCTGAATATCAATCCTGGCAATGACAAATACTGTACACTATTTCTGTCACTTCCTAGGGTGAATTCTATGATAGGAGCTGCTCAAGATAAATGTTCATAAGTCCCTTACTTTTACATGTCAATATATTATCAAAATGGCCTCCAGAAAAATATATCAATATCACGTGTGTGGGGGGGTCATATGAGCACATTTTAGACAGACTCACACACTTGTATCTGAAGCAGTTCCAGTAAGACTTTCTGTGTCGTGTTCTATCTCTCTTTGCTACATTCCCACTAAGCAGTAGCTCACTGAACCTGAAGATAGGTGGGCAACAGGTAAGCTGCAGCAATCAGCCTGTTTCCAATCCCCATGATGCCAGGGTTCAAAAGTACTTAACGAAATCAACATTTATTTCGACTTTTTAAAAAAATTTTACATTTAAAAAATTTTTTATTTAATTTTTTTCTCATTTTACATGCCAACCACAGTTCTCCCTCGTTCCTCTCCTTCTGTCTCCCCACATTCCTCCCATCTAACTCTCCCATTCACTCCCCAGAAAGGGTAAGACCTTCCATGGGGGAGTCAACAAAGTCTGGCCAAGTTGAGGCAGGACCAAGCTTCTCCCCCTGTATCCAGACTGAGCATGTTATTCCTCCATAAGGAATGGGCTCCAAAAAGTCAGTTCGTGTTCTAGGGATACCAGATTTCCCAAGCCACAGAACTATCACCCACATTCAGAGGGCCTAGTTTGGCCCTATGCAGATCTCCTAGATGTCAGTTCAGAGTGAGTGATCTCCCACTAGCTCAGGTCAGGTGTCTCTGTGGGTTTGCCCATCATGGTCTTGACCCCTTTGCTTGTAATAATACCTCCTCCCTCCCTCCAGCTGTACTCCAGGAGCTGGGCCCAGTGCTTGGCTGTGGATCTCTGCATCTGCTTCCCTCAGTTTCTGAATGGGGGTTCTATGATGACAATTAGGGTAGTCATCAATCTGATTACAGAGGAAGGCCATGGCGTTCAGGCACGCTCTCAACTATTGCTCGGGATCTTAGCTGGGGTCATCCTGTGGATTCCTTGTAATTTCCCTAGCACCAGATTTCTCCCTAACCCCATAATGGCTCTCTCTATCATGATATCTATTTCCTTGCTCTCCCTCTCTGTCTGTCCACCAACTCAACCATTGTGTTTCTTCATGTCCTCCTCACTGTCCATTTCACCCCCCTTCTTCCAATTTACTCAGGAGATTTACCTATTTTCCCTTTACAGGGATATCCATTCATGCCTCTTTTAGGAGCCTCCGTGTTACCTAGTTTCTCAGGGGTTGTAGATTGTAACTTGGTTAGCTTTTGCTTTATATCTAATATCCATTTATGAGTGAGTATATGCCATGTTTGTCTTTCTGGGCCTGAGTTACCTCCACTCAGGATGGTTTTTTTTCTAGTTTTATCCATTTGCTTACAAATTTCAAGATGTCACTGCTTTTTACCACTGAGTAATACCCCATTTTCTTTATTCATTCTTCGGTTGAGAGGCATCTAAGTTGTTTCCAGGTTCTGGCTATTGCGAATCATGCTGCTATGAACATCCTTGAGTAAATGCCGTTGGGGTATGAATGTGCATCTTTTAGGAATAAGCCCAAGAGTGGTGTTGCTGAGTCTTGAGGAAGATTACTTCCCAATTTTCTAAGAAACTACCATATTGATTTCTAAAGTGACTGTACAAGTTATACTCTCACCAGCAATGGAGAAATGTTTGCCTTACTCCACGTGGTTTTTTAATTTTTTATGTATATGTGTGTATTCCCCTATGAATTTGTGTGTAGTACATGACTGTGGAGGATAGAAGAGACCATCAGATCCCATGGAAATAGAGTTACAGGCATAAGTTTGCTGATGCAGGTGCTGGAAACTTAACTGGGAACCTCTGAAAGAGCACTGAACACTTAACTTTTCAGTCATCTTTCTAACCCTGCATACATTCATCATTTATCCATGGGTACTGATGTAAATCCAGTCCCTCATGCTTATCAACTGAGCCATCTCTCCATTTCCCAACTGGACATGATACTACAAAGTGTAGAAAACAATGCATGTCTTAAGAAACTTGTCAATACTATTAGACTAGTAAGAAAAATTGACAACTGAGTTATAAAAATAAGCAATATATGAAATTGTTCATTCAAATTTCTGCAATTATTGTTTTGTGAAATATTTTCACATGAAACTATATTGATTTTATTTTTTTCTTTGTGTCAGTTGTTTATTAATATCTTCATGTCATTTAATTAAGAAATTTACATTTTTTCCTGTACTTGTAAGATGTTGAAATGCTAAGACCTGTCTTATATGTGCTTCATTTATTTATTTATCTCACTTGTGTTTTATTTTATTTATGATCTAAGGATAACCATGAAAAGAAAGTTCCTAGCCAGGCTGTGCTGGTACACTTCTTTAATTGCAGCACTCAGGAGGCAGAGGCAGGCAGATCTCTGAGTTCAAGGCCAGCCTCATCTGCAAGAGCTAGTTCCACGACAGGCTCCAAAGCTACAGGGAAACCCTGTCTTGAAAAAAACAAATAAAAAAGTTCCCTTTGTTCTTTGGGGATTCAGTTTCATGCTCCATCTGCTTGATATGTCCTGTGGCTGCTCCACGTCCCAGTAAGGCTATCACATGCAGCCGAGGACTTATCAGCGTCATCATTTTAGTCTTTAGCAATTTTATTTTTAAAGCAATTACATGTAAGAACATTGGAGTTTCCTTTTTTTTTTTTTGATCGTACCCATACATATCAAATGAGCCTGCATTTGAAATACTTGACTTACGTTCACTGGTTTTTATTTTTTTCAGTGCACATTTTACTAGGTTGCCTTTAGGCAGAACTGTTACCTTTGAGCCTATTCCAGCATCTTCAGCAGTTAGTAGCAGCAGTTTCCTATCCCCTCAGCCCTTCCAGCCCTCTCAGCACAGGGTCCTGCTGGAGAGGAGGCCATGCATTTTTGTCAGAAGATTTGAATGAATAATTTATTTGGAAGGCTCACCATGCTGTGCCTGTTCGGGAAGCAGAGCATTTCCCTTGTCAGTCACAGAGCTGGGACTGAGTGCTGCGGAGTGGGTTCCAGGAGGGTGCTGCTGATGGTGGTTGCTAAGACTGCCAACTGGGTTAATTCTGACCATCCTTCTTTGTCTTTCCTGACAGGAAGATTAAAAATCGGAGTCTTGTTCAGTTGTTGCAGTTCCAGTGTATTTCATTCTGTGGTTTCAATTCTGCAAGTTACCAACAGATTTTCATCATCTCCCCTCCAACCTGTGGCAACTTTTTCCAGTAACAGGCAAGGAGAAAGAAGCAAGAAGGATGTGAAGTTCTTCAAAGGAGAACCCAAGATTTAGGCTCTAAATTTCTGTTTTAATAACTGGAGTTTGGATGAATTGCTTGGCTGTGACAAACCTCAGCTTCTTTAATATTTTGTTCACTTTATTTATTTGTGTGTGTGTGTGTGTGTGTGTGTGAATTTATGTGTACTAGATGTGTGCCTCGTGCCCATAGATGTCAAGAGATGTTGATTCTCTGGGAACTGGAGTTACAAGCTGACAAGTGGTTATAAGCTTCCTGATGTGGGTGCTAGAAATCTAACCTGGGCCTCTGCAATAGCAGTAATGCTATCAGTGGCTGAGCCATCTCTCCAGCCCCAAAACTGAACTTCTGGATCTGGAAAATGAAATAATTATTGCTACACAGCAGCCTAGAGAGGTCATTTACATTTATTTACTTATTTTGAGATAGTACAACTATGCAGTTCAAATTCAGGATTCCTGCTTTAGCTCCCCCTGTGATGAAATTGTAAGCATATAGCATCATACCCAGCTTTCGAAACTATTCTTATGGCAGCATCCAGAATTCTGACTGTAGCATGATGGACTTCTAGTTAATGTTCGTGTCTTTCCTGGCCCCACAGCTTCTGCCCTCATACTTATCCGTTGATCATTACTGGACTGTGAGCGCTCAGGGGGTATGTGAATTTCTCAATGTCTCGGTTGTTCGATTATAGAAAGTACCTCAAGAATGTTTTGGTGAATGAATGTGTAAGTGCATAAACCGTTGAATTGTAATGAAGTAGTAAACCGAAGTATTTAAAGAAAATAAAATTGAAATTTGAAAATACTTAAACATGTATGTCACATAGCTTACTGCAACAGCTTTGAATCATGCTGATAATGTTAGTATAATGATTTACTGTGTATATGCCATCACTATCATCACTGAGTGCTTTGTCCAACTCTTCTTTTTCCTACCCATTTTGGAGAAAATAGAATTAAGAGGGATGAATCTGTCCAGAGGCTGGTAGGCTCAGCTGTATCAAATAGAACCCAACTTACTTTTACTTGCTGGAACTCTGAAACATTCTTACAAATTCTGGCAGATGACTTCTTCCCCTGCTGTTAAACCCCTTTCCTTCCAAGTGCTCGGTTCTACACCTTGTCTTGGAATCTTCAACCCTTTCAAACTTAAGAGGCATGTGTTGTCTTGGTCTATGCAGACCAATATCAAACCACGTATCACCAAAATCTTAAGGGATATTTCTTCTGCAGTTTCTATATGATTTATATGGATTTTTTTTCTGGAAATAACCTCCAGGTTCTTCTTCCTCTCTGTGATGAAGAACTGGTGTCCATGAACAGAGTCAAACATCTGACCCTATCTCCATATTAACATTGAGTGTGTCCATGATGGAGCCTGCACAGTGACACAATGAGTATTCCATGTGGCATGGCCTTTATATTATCATTCAGCGTGTCTATGGTAGACGCTGCATACTGAATTTGTCGCCTGACCTGACGTTCACACTATGACTGTATCTATGGTGGAGTCTGCACGTGTGTATGTTGTCTGACATGGTTTCTACACTAACTCTGAGTGCATCTGTGGTAGAGTCTGTGTATGCAAAGTCTAAGTTCTCACTCAGAACTCAATACTGACAAGACCAACAATTTGTCTAAAGAAAAACAGTCTAAAATCTTACAAATGAAGGATTTTTATGTCTTAAAAATATTAAGACGCCAAAGTAATGATATTTCAGACAATGTTGGTGATATCTTACATTCATACATTCATATACACCTGCAGGCATGTCTGCACACATGTGTGTGTTTGTGGTCTTCCATGCAGAGCTGATTATAACAGGCCCAGGATTCCAATAGATGGGATGAACATGGGTGGTCTGATTCTCTTTTAAGTTACAAAGAATGGTAGAAACAATAAAAGCTGTCACTGCTAAGTTCTCATTTCCATAATCCGCATACAGTATCATATTGCGACAATTTTTAAAATAAGGAGCTATTATTTACTGAACAGAAAAACTTACATTCATGTTGATACATCTGGCCAACTGTCTCACAGCAAGAGAAAGGCAGAGTTGTGTGTGCTTCCCCACTGCACCATACTGTCTCTTACTTGTTTCCTGCTATATATATATTACTTCCGCAGTGTGTTTCTCAGAGTGTTGGATCATTTTATAACCAATCAAGAAAGTAACTACTCGTTTGGATAAAATAGAAAACACAACAATAACCTTTTATTTGATTTAATGCAGGATGTCTGTCACCAATTGGTGATTAGCCAACAACTAATATGTCACCAAGAACTGGCACATGGTGGTATATCCACTCAGGCCATTTGGACAATTGGGCATCAGTAGTGGGGCCTGTCAGGAGAGCGTTTGTATCAATCTGGAAGGTTACACTCCAGGCACACATTTCCTTCCTAGGACAGCACTGACCCCTATCATTAAGGTTTATAGGCATTTGTGTGGGTTATTGCTGTTCCAAGTTGTTCCTGGGTCCTGCAGAGAATTCTGCTGAAAGCTTATAAAATACGCAAGCTCCTAAGAGAAAGATGCTCTCTAAAGATATAGTATGACTATGAATTTCAACTACCTCCTCTAGCCTGAAAGTGGTGTCCTGGAGAGAATGGTCACTTAGCAGTCATTGTCTCATTTCCTGGGGCTGTGGGGAACCAAGATGGTTCTCCAAGCATGGTAAAAGAGGAGATATGTGGGTCACTGGAGCAAAGGACAGAGAAAATATGTAACCAAATCACGGTAATCTGTCAAGTTCTTATCAGTTATAAATACAAGTGGCTGTAATGCTAACTAAAACAGGGATTTACAAAACCATTACCTCTTTATAAATGGAACATTGTCTTTGAAAGGGAGTTTACTTAGTTTCCTGATTTTCTTGATACTGCCAGCATCTGACTCATCTTAGCATGAGGTAACATCAGAGACACTAATCCTCCTCTTTACCCCTTGAGAAGTATCAATCAGCCAAAATCTCCCTTGAATTTCCACAGTGGCTATTTGATCAAGGACCGTTTCCAGGAAGTTAATCATTTAAACTCAAAGTCAAACTCCTTCTAATGATCTCATCTGGATGAAACTATATGTCTCTGAATTGCTCGTAATCTTAGAGAAATCAAACTTCAGGTCTGAAGATAAGCGTAGTGACTCTCTCATGGCCAGGTGTGTGTGTTCTTGAAAGACGTGGATAGGTTTGTAGACAGATGAAGGGACTTTAAATCAAGCAGTCATTTTAAATTACAACGTGGCCACAAGTCTTGTGAACATCAACCACACTAATCATATCAACTTAAATTATACATCTATAACTATATAAATATTACAAATAACTGGCAAAAATATTTCCAGTTGCCCTAAAATACATGTAATATATATGTATTATTGTGCCAGTGCCTTTGTGCTGTTTGAAGGTTTATGCTAACAATCCTTAGATCTTATAATTTTGTACCCCAGTTTTGTATCCCAACATCCCTCAGATAATTAAACTTGAAACTGAACCTTTTAAGAACATTATTTATTTGTGTGGGGGGGTGAGTGCATGAGTACATATATATGTGGGTGTGTAAATCTGTGCATGTGTGAAAGGTCACAAAGTGTGGTCCATCCCTATGAACTGATTTTACAGGTGTTTACATGGCACAGAATATGTTTGTGCGAGAATCTAAACTTTGGCTTTCATGATGGTTCAGCAAGGGATCTTAAGTACCTATTCTGAACAGGTGACGCTGATCACTTGTTCTGAACATTTTCTCTGTCTCAAAGGGGAATACCCTTTGACTGTCTGCTCTGTACAAAAACAATCCCTCCCTTTATTTCACAGCAAACAAGACTTTTCATGGATTCTCCCCTCAATATGGATTAAAGCTCCGTATTCTCATAGTCTTCCACTTACATAATTCCGATTCTCAAACTTATCTGATTTTAGAGATTAGAAGTGAGTTGTAATTCAGTCATCACCAAATAGATACCCCTGATAGTACTCCGAATAGGAGTATGAGAAGAAAGAGGAGAAGGAGGAGAATAAGAAATGGAGTCCAAGTAATGATGTGAGGGACATCACTGTTAGAGATAGAAAACTGAAAATAATTAGAAAGACAATCCCAAGCCCTTGCTGTGTTTGAGGGGAAACAGGGCAAAAATAGCTTGGTATGCTTCAAGGAAAAGAGCTATATTACCCTCTTATTCTAAAAATTATCTTAACTACTCTACAAACACACTAACTCTCCCTATTCTTGGATGATATGGTCCAAGAGCCTTAAAACAGCAAATGGTAGTAAACTACAACACTTACAATAAAGTCTAATTAATAAATGAGCACGGGAAAAGGTAATAGAACAATCACGACATTGATTCTGATATATACGAGCATGTTCTCTTTCGGTACATCTTGCTGTAGTATTCTAACCCTTCTGCTGATTACATCACATGCATAGGAGTGAATGTAATGAGAGAAAGTGAATCATGTGTGCATCATGAGCAACATCAGCCCACTCCAGTAAGAGAACAAGAAGCACTGACACCAAATCAATCATCCCGAGAGCTAAGTGGCTGTTAAAGGTCAGCAGGAGAGAACTTGAGTCACATCCATGGGAAATCTGTCAGGCCCATCTGGTACTCTAGATTCAGTAGGAATGGGTTTTGTTTTTCATGGAACGAAGGAAAAGAAACAGAGATATCTTTACTGGCCTGAATGATCTCTGTGGGTTGAAAGGAAGTTGAATCCCAGCCCACACATGTATAGCCCTCCTAAGATTCTGACAGCAGCAATCATCTGTGGTTATCACATCAGCCAAGTTCCTGTTGCAAAGGTGAGCAAAGAAACAGAGATTCTGAGAAAATCACGAGAGTGATGCCACCATGGAAGGTTTGTTAAGCCCAGTGATACATATCTCTAGTTACATACATAGGAAAGAATCTGTCCTGATACTGAAGTTACAAGACATTAAAGGAGGTGAATAGACTGAGACAAGAAGCCTAAAACTGGCTGACTGGCAGCTTTTCCAGAGAGGGCGAGCAAACTGGCATCACTGGGTTCCAAAGCAGAGAGCGAGAGTGCCACAGAGTAAAACACTCTTTATTAGCCTTCCATGCACATTGAAGATTCACAGAGAGAATTAGTTAGGCAAAAATATCTAGTGAAAACTGAGTTCCTTCTAATCAAAAGAATAAAAGATTTAAATCTCATTTAGACTTGAAGTAATCTCATAAATATAAGCCCTCGGGTGTACCAATCGTATTTCTTTTCCAAATTATCTTTCATAAGCATGAACCACTTTTATTACTTTAATCAATAAAAAATAAGAAATAATCATGGTTGTTGCACTCTTATTTTGTATCACTGCTTCTACAAGACTTACTGGCATCATAGTTCAACTCATATATACAGAAATTGGCAAATATCCCATTTCACTGACTGGAAAACTGAGTACTACAGAGCTAAATGAACCTTGTAAAGGTCAGAAGTCTATACATTAAACCCTATGCATTATTGTTCCCTAAGTACAAATTTCTCATTTAACATGTTCAAGTAATTTCCAGATTACAGTTTCTGATTCATCCCCAATTTTAAAAAGGTGAGATTATGTTAATTTACATAAGACTAGTTATTCAGCTACTGATAATCCTATTTGGTATTTTTTCCATCAAGATGCAGCATGTGTGATTTTCTTCATTCTTTTTCTTTTCCTATTTTTGTTACTTTTGTATTGTTTTGACATAAATCGTACCTCTACCTTTATCCTAGGAGCATCTGTCAGATGAAATTTTCCCTATATTCCTTAATTAGGAACTTTCTTTTTTTCAACAAATCCTTTTGGGATAACTCTGACATCTTTTAAAATCAATAAATTCATAGATGCTAGTATTAAGAGTTTATTTATATTAGTGCCATACATCCATTTTGTTTAAATATATGTTAATTATATTATTAATAAATTTTCTCAAAATATCAACATTTTTGTTTGCAGTTGACTCACCCATTCTCCTTCTAAGTCCTATGTCTGGATAGGCACAAAGGAAAATAAATCATGCAGATCAGATCCTGAGCTGCTACTCACTGTACAGTATTATGGTAATTATAGAAGATAAAGTATATTTTTACAAGAGTTTCTTTTCCATTCACCCTTTTGTTTTCTAAATTTATTCTCACCAACTGTCAGTAATTACTCTTACAGGAATAATCAGAGAAACAAAACTGTGCTATTAGGAACCAAAGAATAAGAAATGATTTTAAGAAAATGTCTCAATGTATGTGGTTTCTTATTAAATTACAGCTTTCCCAGATAAATAAATTATTTTCGACAAATTCTCAAACATAAGCCTGACCCAAAGAAACATTACTGCTCAAGCATCTGACTCAGAGAGGCATACATATACTTTACTCTACTCATACATACACTCTACTTATGTCTACTCTAATTCCATGTTGATTACATGCACAGTCATCATGTAATAAGCCTGGGAGACATGCCACGACAGAAAGGGCCAACAGCTAACATGGAAGGGTGAACTGACAATTGGAGAGGGGAAGAAAAAGAACTACTCAGTGAAGTATGCTCTGCTTCTTCACGTGGAGAATAGTTGGTGTGACCAGAACGACAGGAAGAATCAAAGCCTACGATGTTTTTAAAGCTGAAGCAAAACTTGGCAATCATTTAATTCAATTATCATCTACTTCAATGGAGGAAAACCTCAACTTGAAGAAATCATGGATCTCAGCCAGAATTACACAAATGGTAAGTGGGAAAACTTAAAGGTTCTGCTTCTATTAAAGTTCTACTGTTCCCCCAATTTCTTTGCAATGAGGATTGAAATGGATCCAATTTTTTTTAGGTTTAGCATGGAGATTAATGGCAATAATTAGGCAGAAGAAGGGACTTGGGAGACAACTATCTAGGAAAATGATTTGTGGGGAAATATTTGATGGCATTAAGTATCCTATAAACAGACAGAGCTGTTGTGCGCAGGGAGCATGGAGAAGACATATTATACAGACACTCATACAGAAACAAAACAGAGCATTGACTCAGGAAGTGATGGGGATGTGGAGAAAGTCTAAATGTGGCTTAGAAGCAAAGGCACTGCATGTCCAGCACATCTGTGTAGAAGCTAAAGCAGTGGGTGTAGAAGGTGGATTTCATTGATAGGGTTCATTGAAGGTGGTCGTGTGGGCAGAGGGACTTCACAAGCATTGTTACCAGGAACCAGGAAGATTTCGATTCCCTGTGGGTCTTAAAAGTGCCCTATGCTTTGAACAGTACTTTTCACTGCAGTTTTCTATTTTTTTTATTATCAGAGATCAATATCAGTACATTCGAACCATCAAGGAAAGATGATATTTTTACAGAATTACTTGGACATCTGAAGTCTTCTTTCTCTCAGTTGACCTATTTCTGTCCATAACTTGTTATAATTCCAGATGATTAAGCCAGGGCCCCTTGTTAAAATTTTCGACCAATTCAAAATGAATTTCTGTCATGTAGCAGATACCTTTTAATCAATGAGGTCAGTAGAAGCACTGACTTCAACATTACTCATTGAAATAGTCACACTTTCTAAAAATGTCAGATGGGCAGGGTGAAGATCATTAATGGCTGTATACCCTTGAGTCTAGTTCACATCTTAACCCTCAAGGTCAAAGCTCAACTATTTCAATTAAAGTTCACTAATTCATTGAGAAGCTTAAAACTTAACTTTCTCACAGAAATGGCAGTCCATGCACGTCAACTGAAGTAATTTTTCCTCTACATAGTTCCAAGCTGTTATGGAGAGTTATATACTTGCATGTTTGTTGGCTTCTGATGTGCTTTCTTGAACTGTAACTCATTAATGATGCTGTTTCTCTAAGTTAGAAGAAAAGGGGACTGGGCAATTAATTTTGTGGGTGCCATTAAAGATGGTTTATACATGCTGTCACACACACACTATTTAGACCCATTTAATTTGACTTCATTATCCTTTTCCCACAAATTCAATATACAGAAACTAAAAATCATAGTTTTTTTCTTTGATTAACAACATATTTATTTGTTATCAAAACATTTGAACTTATATGAAACCACTTGCAGCCCATTTATCTCATATATCATGCATTTTTTCTTTTTAATACATGTTTTCATTATAGAAATCCTACATTTAATTATGAGCCTAAGTTACTCTCTACTGAGGTCATTATGTAAAATAAAACAGAAACTAGTTGAAGTTAGTGCAAAGGAACTGGGAAGCAGTGACTTATAGAACTTCATCTGGTACATTTAAAATGCTTTTCATCTCAACAAGAACTCTGGAGAAACACACTTTCAAGATGTATTTTATGTATGGTCATGAGTTTTCAATTAATGGGTACTTCTTAAGAATTCAACCTACAAAACAAAGAGGACACTAAGAGAGACATACATGGATCTAATCTTATTAATTAAGTAGAAAAAGACAAGCTTTCCTGAGTAAATTGGAAGCATGGGGAGCATGGGAGAGGGTAAAAAAGGAGGGCGGAGGAAGGCAAAGGAACAGAAAAAACAATAAAACAATAAATAAAATTATAAACAATTTTTTAAAAATATAATTCAGTGGAAATGTTAGTAGGGAAAAAAGCAGAAGTCAAGAAGCAACTGGGATCTTCCAACTCCCAGGAAATTTTGTTGCTTTAGAAAAAAAATGACCAACCTTTAAACAGCTTGCGCAAAATGTTAGGTAAATCAGGTACCTACCATATGCTAAGCCCATATTAGGAGAATTTTAACAGCTAGTTAGCCATTATTATAAAAAAAAGCAAGAAAGGCCTAATGGCATCTGGGGACATTAGACATATATAAACCAAACAAATATTAAATTTGGCAGAAAGGTAAAGAATTTGCCAATGCTTCCTTCTATAATCAGAAGCATTATAAGGGTGTCTCCATTAACCTTATAGGGACAATTGTAAGGAATTGAGAACTAATAAGGAAGTAAGGAACTGAGAAACCGAAAGTGACATAAATTTTGGATACCCTGTCTATAAATTATTTTTGTGGTTTCCTTTTTGACATACCAAGTTCAATGGTTTTCCTACTTTTTATAGAAGTATATTAATTTTAAAACCTATAGCATTCAGATTATCTATTCTGACATTGTATGCTTTACTCATTCTTCACAAGTTTAGTATTTTATGACTAAAGAAGAAAATATACATGGAAAATAGCTAAACATTAAAAATAACCTGGCAGGGTGATACCCACCTTCAATCCCAGCATTGAGAAGGCAGAGACAGGCAAAACTCTCTGAAGAGTTCAAGGCCATTTGGTGTTTATAATGAGTTCCAGGCCACCCAGGACTAGACAGTAAGATCCTGGTTCAAAGTAATAATAATAATAATTAATAATAATAATAATAAATGTCTTAGTGCTCTATTGCTGTGAAGAGATCCCATGACTACAACTACTTTTCAAAGTAATAATAATAATAATAAATGTCTTAGTGCTCTATTGCTGTGAAGAGATCCCATGACTACAACAGCTTTTATAAAAGAAGCAGTTAACTGGTGCCTGCTTACAGTTTCAGAGGTTTAGTCCATTGTCATCTTGTTGGGGAGCTTGGTGGCATGCAGGCAAAATGGAGCTGGAGAAACAGCTGAGAGTTCTACTTGCAGATCCCCAGGCAGCAAGAAGAGAGTGTGAACCACTGGGCCTGGCTTGGGCTTCTGAAACACTAAAGCACATTCCGCATGACACCTTTCCATCAACAAGGCCACACCTACTCCAAAAAGGGTCACACCTCCCAATCCTTCTCAAGGAGTGCTACTCCCTAATGACCAAGCATTCAAACACATGAGCCTATGGGGACCATTTATCCAAACCACCATAAAAAATAATCAGTAAAATAATTACCCCTCTATTCCACGGAGAGTTCAGGTTTTTAACTGTATTTTCTTGAAATTTTTAATTTAGATTACCTTACCCTACATTACTGTCTCCTATAACTTTTTTTGTTCTCTTAACAAGTATCTTGGGATTAATTCCATGTCAGTCTGGAATGAAGAAAGTGCCTCATTTATAAGAATAACCCTAAGGTATGCATTATAGAAATAAACTAGTTGGGGGGCACCCTATCAATGGATACTTTAGAATATTTGTAAATTTTACTAATGTTCCTGCAAACTAACTGTTTGCACTTGTTGGGTATAATTACAAAACATATTCCTAAGCATAGTATTCCTGTTAAAACATCAGGTGAATTCAATGTTTTGAAAGTTTTTTTTAACTCTGCTTCAAGACAGGTGTCCCATCCATTTCCATTAACATTGTCAAGTTCTTTATGATTTCATTACTGACATGTATTACCATTGTTTTCTGCCAATTTAAAAGTTAAAGTACTTCAAAATTAATTTAAATTTTTAAAAACAATCATGTTATTTCTCTTTTATTCTGATGGATTTGTCTTCCCATATTGATTTCCCATGGCTATTAATATAAAAAGCCACCTACTAAACGAAAGACATTGACATGATACTATATGCGAGCAATGTTTTTATTTTTTCCTCTTACCCCCTCCCACTTTTCTTTTTAACATATCAGTATTTGGATTGACATTTAGATAGTAAAGTTTATCAAATGTTCCCTAGCCCAGTCTTTAACTGCTTGATAAAAAAAACTGAGTAACTTTTGCAGAGAAATGAATGACCGCATGGCATTGACTTTTCATTTAATTTTTGAGGTTATAATACAATTACAGTATCTCTCTTTTCCCTTCCTCCCTCTAACCCACCCATTTTGGATGCCTTCTGCCTTCTAAAAATACATGGACTTTTCATATATATATATATGTGTGTGTGTGTGTGTGTGTGTGTGTGTGTGTGTGTGTGTGTGTATCCTAAATATAACCTACTCAGTCTGTATAATGTTAATCATATGTGTGTTTTCAGGGCTGATGGTTTAGCACTAAGCAATCATTTGGAGTGCTCTTCCCTGGTGAAACCCACTTCTATTCCCAGCTTTTCTCAGCTGCCTATAGTTCATTGTGGAGGGTTGAAGTTTCATAATGTTTTCTCTGACCTCATGATTTTAAGTGCTGCAGATATAAGATAAACTTCTAGTTCTATTTTCAAAAATAAATATATTTGAAAGTTTTTTCTACTCATTAAAAAAACTGGACCACTATGATCTTCACATATATTGTCTAAGGAAAACACTAGTTTTTCACTTTGGGATTACCTATATCAGATTCGGCAATAAAGAGTTTGTTTCCACTGGTTCCCTTTTAGATTGAAAAGTAATACTAAATAAGACCGAAGTTTTAATCTAAGAGGCCCCACAGATTGCAGTTTGTTCAAGTACAGAAATCAAATAGTCTCTAGATGGTCTAGAAGACTCTACACCCTGAGGCAGCATCTCCTTCCTATATGGCCTATGAAATGTTGACCTGCCCTGAGTATTTCAAAAGCTGTCTCACTACCTCCTGTTAATCTCTGACAACCTGCTGCGACTGGATAGCCCTAGAGCTACCAAGCTAACCCTGTGATGGAGATCACATAGGAAAAACTTCAGCCTGTGCTGAAATTTATCTTTCAAAAAGGAATTAAATAGAAATACAAGTATGCATAAACAATAATATAATGAAATTCAAATACCAAAGAAATGTAATTTGAGTCAAGGAAATACCAAAAGCTGGCAAACTATTAGTGAAAGACACATGCAAGCTTTATGGATTCATGTCTATAAGAACAGGTATTTGGCATAGGCAACTCATGAAATTCAGTGTTTTTCATATCATTTATTTTACTGTAAGTATCTGCTGTATAAAATAAGACCTTACCATAGATTGGAAAGCAAACTTGTAGTTTCTACTTCTGTTCTCTCTGACTACCTGTGAATTTTGTATCAAATGACAGCACCAGATAGTCTAAAGCTTCTGTGGTAGAAGGTCTCTGCCATGCTAGTCCTACGTGACCAGCGTTTCCTGTGCTTCCTATTCTCATTGTCCAGTGTGAGCTGCTGGATAAATAGAGCTTATTGCTATTGATTACTTGTACTTGAACTAAACACACTGTGACAGGTTGGATCTAAAGAACCATCACATCAATAAAAGCTTCTAAAGTTCACCATAATACCATGAGGGAAAATGTCTAAATCAACCTCATCTTCAAGTAACCAGGATTTCCTGGTCCTACAAAGGAAAACTATAAGTACTAATGGACTTTCTCAGCATCATGTAGGATACTCTGCATGCAGTACCATCAACATGCACAAAGAAGAAGGCAAAATAGGAAGACTCATTCCTCTATTTGGCTACTGCAACTCAATTTTTTAAAATAAAACAATATATATGGTGTTCCAGCAGAAATGCAAAAGCTTAATGTCACTGTACTAATTACAATTCATAGGAGCTACCATAACTAACACTAAATTCTCTCTGTTCTCTTTAAAATTCTGTGAACACACATGAATGTTCACAAATACAGAAATAGTTTTCCATTGTATTTGGCAATCTCTAGTTTGTGTCTAGTCTAGCTAGCTAGAAACCAAGGTACTTTCCCCAAAAGTATGTAAAAACTATGACTAATCAATGTCAATTTTCATTCCTATTTTTAAGAGTGTCATTGTTGTTGCTGTTTTAACACACAGTCTAGAAAGGTTTCTAGGATATCTATACTTTGTACACCTCAGGACTTAGCTCTTAAGGTCTAGCCTCCTGTCTAGGCTATCAAGCCTCAATCTCCCTCCACTTTTTCCAATTAAACCTCAGATCATTCCTAGAATGGCACAGCCATCAGGTTGTATAAGGATGAGAATAAGCAAGTGGGCCATACATTCACACTGCTTGGGTTCAGGCAACTGACTAGCAGGAAATCTTCAGACAAGGTGCTTCATTTATTGGGCATCTAAATCCTGACTTATAGAGTAATCATAATAAATATCAAATGGTATAATCCACTTACTGTTATTATTGGGAAAACAGTAAGTGTCAAATTGATGCTATCCTGCTCTGTAGGGAACACTGAGCAGCAGCCTGTTTTGTTTGAGTGTCTGCTGGAGCCATGTGCAAGAGAGTCAGTGCTCAATGTGCCACATGACTGGTGAACCAATCCTGAAAAGGGTGGACTAGTCCCCATGTTCAGGTGCCAGATGATGACAGAAGTTACAAAAAAAATCCCTTAATAGTTCAGAGTTATGTATAATAAAGGGTTATTCATTTAGGGGTAGACTAACAGATCACAGTCCTAGATCAGAGGCCCCTTCACGAAAGGGGAACAGGAACTGAATCCAGCAGCCAAAAGCAAGAGAGCCAGTGTACACTTTACAACTGCATTTAAAGTATAAGACACCATGTCCAAGTGGGCCGTCTTCTTAATGGTTATTGGCTGAAGGAGCTCCTGCAGTAAAGAGTTAGGAAATCATGTCCAATTAGCAAGTTTGTGGTTCCTTGGTTTTACAAATAAAGCTTTGGAAGAACATAGCCATGTTAGCTATTGCGTTGTCTCATATTTTTTATATTATGAAGGCAGAATTACTTATATAGAGACTGGCTGGCATACAGATCTGAGAATATTTGATATCTGATCTTTACAGACTCCATTTCATTTGCAAGCCCCAGTAAGAAAAGTTTAAATACATGGACCTTAGACATCAAGATGTTCTTCAATAGTTCATGAGGACTTAACATGAGTTATCTTTACAAATTCTGAGTTTTGATTCTACATGATAAAAATGTCTGTTTTCCTTCCTAAACTAGCAGTGTTTTTATTATTTTCTCATCTGCCTTTATGAAGGCTCTTATAGTATAAAGATGTCTTTACTAACTTCTCTTTTTCTTGGTTTAAAGCTCATCTCATCACTGTTGTGGTCATTTACCCACTGCAGCCCTGCAATCTTTGACCTAGTCAACTAGAGATTTGCCTCATGTGCTACCTCTTAGTTGCGGTGACTCGGAATCATGTCACTTTTCCTCGAAAGAGTTGCTTGTACTGAAGTACCAATACTCAACAACAGGAATATCTAAAACTATGGAATACTTAAATTGATGAGCAGGAACAGAAAGTAAAGGGACACTATTTAGCCTCATCAGTATGTGCCAAACTCTAGGATGCCTTAACTAGAGTTTTAACTACATATCCAGTCATTTCCTTGGAAAGGCCATCTGGCACAAAGTGCCCTAAGGTAGTCAAAGAATGTACATAGGAACCAATACATATAAGCAATCTAAAAGAAATTAAACAAGCAACAGTATTATGGACTACATTCACATTTTATTAGGGAAATGGTAAAAGTGTGGGCTTTGAGCAATAAGGCTTCCCCACCTGGTTGGAAATCCCATATCACCTCCTTTTTTTATGTTTGTAAAAAGGAAGGCTTTAACTTTAACATAGTAAAACATATAACAAAACAGGTATCAAGCATAAATTGCAGTTACAATATTTATATCTACTTTATCTTTTACCATAATTAACAAAAACTATATCTACTTTCTATCAATTCTTCAACTGAATCAAAGACTCCAGAATATAATATTACCTAAGTAAACAGGAGGTGCACTGTAAGCAACTTCCAAAACTCTAAAATTGACAGAGACATCTTGTTGTCTGGACAGTTACTCAATGTTCTTCTGTACTATTGGGGCATCCATCTTCAGCCTACAGGCCCATAGTATCCATCAGGCTTTTCCATGAATCAGGAAATTTCAACAACAGTTCCACCAATATTGGCAGTTTTCAGTCATTTTCTTTTCTCAGTTTAATCTACAATTGTCTGTACTCTGTTTAAAGGCTTTATTGTTTTATAAATCATTTACTTAATTTTTATAATTCTCAATACTCATTTTATTCTGTCTTTTTAAGCCTACGTACATTTATTCATCACTGTGACCCATTTATTGGTCTCATATGTCTGAATCTGTCCTGTGTATCTGTAATTATTTACTGTCCAGGAGCACTTCTTAAAATGCTAAGTGCTTCTTAAAAACTTAAGCTGTTCCATTGCTAAAGGAAATACAGTACTGCCTACTTGCCCTACCCAGTCCACCATGGCTGAGCTGCTCGCTGCCTCTGAAAGCCAGGCACAAGGCCCCATCTCTAGGCACACAGCTGGTCCATGTTGCCACAAAGCAAGCCATAGCATGTTGCTCGCAAACCCCATTCTAATGCTTGGTCTCCTGGAAGAGCCAGAGAGCTGGCATTTCAAAATGGTGCAGCTATTTTCTTTTGCTACTGCTGAATCAGGAAAATCTCTCTTAAAGGAGCCTCAGCATGCCACCAGCAAAATGCTGGCTACCAAGAAGCCATGCTTAACTCTGTCCTTTTGTGCCTAGGATTCTTTTCCAATCTTTCTCAGGTTTTATGTAAATATTTTCCTCTACCATATTGTGGTGCCAATCTGTTATAAGGAGCTGGGGCTGCTTGTTGGTTCATGACTGCTCAGCCCCAAAATAAAAACACAGAAACTATATTATTTAAAATGCTGCTTGGCCCATTAGTTCTAGCTTTATATTGGCAAATCTTATATAACCTTTCTATTTATCTGTATATTGCCAGGTGGCTGTGGTTTACCAGGTAAAGTTCCATCTGGCTCCAGCGAGTTACATGGCTTCTCTCTGACTCCCAGCATTCAGTTTAGTACTCCCCACCTACCTCTATTCCCTGTGCAGACCCAAGACAGTTTTCTTCATTCATTAATGGTAATCACAGCATACAGAGGAAATTCCACATCAGTTGGTAATTAGTTGCTTAGTCTCTATGAGTTTGTGTATTTACTATAGATTTGTTTGATGTCAATTTTACATTTTTTGCATGTCAAACATGATACAAGAGATGTTTCCAAACTTTTTTAAAATTTTAAGTGTGTGTATATGTGTGTGTGTGTATGAGTGTGTGGGCACGTGTAAGACATGGTGTTGTTGATGAGTGCTGTTGTATTCCTTGGTATTTTGGTTGAATATTTTTATAGAAATATGTGCAGTTCATTTGATATATGGTGTCAATTAATGATGATATTCTCTTTTGCTTTTTATGCAGATATAATGACTATTGGAGAACATGGCATATTGAAATCATCAGTATTACAGAATGGACTTTAATCATTGTCTTTTAATTCAGTAGTAATATTTTATAAAATTGGGCTCACTAGATTTTGTGAATGCATGTTTTGGATAGACATAGGTACTCGGTTAACTCTTCTCTTGGTTAGAATGAAGTGTCATACTTTATCTCTTTTGATCACTTATAGTTTGTAGTCTGTCTTGTCAGATATTAGTGTAGAAATGGTTGCTTATTTCTTGGTCCCATTTGATTAGAGTATTTCAGCTCATCCTTTCATAGTAAGAATGTATCTATCATTAAAGCTGTGTTTTTTATAGAACACAGATAGATGGATTATTTTCTTGGCCCATAAAATAAGCCTATGTCTTTTTATTGGAAAATTTAGAAGCCATTAAATAATTTAAATTATTATTGAAATGTTTTAATTGTACTAATCCTGTTGTTGATTTTTGGCCACATTGTGCTCTTTATGGTACTTTGTATTTCTTACCATAATTTCTCTGCTTTATTCATTCCTCTCTTCAACTCAAAGTATTGATTCCTGTATTTTTTAGGTTTGTTTTCCTAATGTAAAATTTTAGGCTATTAATTTCTTGGAAATGTTTTCTTTCTCCTTCTATTGTGGTAGATCATTTTACTTAATATATTAGTCTATTTTACTTAATATATTGCCTATCATAGTCTTTATGACTTGGAGTAAATTGCTCCAGACTGTTCTGGCTTGCAAAGGTGAAACACCGTCTATTATTTCTCATTTTATGCAACTTGAGTCTTTTTTAAAAATTTTTTTTCCATTCAAAAACTTACACTTCCTCCCCTCCTCCCATTTGCCTCCTGCTCCCCCACTCACCCTCCTCCATCCCCCTCCCTCCTTAAGAGAGGGCAGGGAATCCCACCCTGTGGGAAGTCCGAGACCCTCCCCCCTACATCCAGGCCCAGGAAGCTTTGCATCCAAATAGACTAGGGTCCCAAAAAGCCAGTACAAGCAGTAGGAACAAGTCCCAGTGCCTTTAACAATGGCTTCTCTGTCAGCCCCCATTGTCAGCCACATTCAGAGAGTCTGGTTTGATCTCATGCTCATTCAGTCCCTGTCCAGCTGGATTTGATGAGCTCCCATTAGACAGGCACGCTGTCTCAGTGGGTGGACCAACCCCTCGCGGTCCAGACTTCCTTGCTCATCTTTTCCCTCCTTCTGCTCTTCAACTGGACCTTGGTTGTTCAGTCTGTTGCTCTGATGAGGGTCTCTGTCTCTATCTCCATCCATCACCATCACTGGACGAAGATTCTATGGTGATATTCCAGATAATCATCAGTGTGATAGTGGGGCAAGGTCAGTTCAGGCACCCTCTGCTCTGCTGCCCAAGGACCTGGTTGGGGACATCCCCGTGGAGACCTGGGATCCCCTCTAGAGCCAAGTCTCTTGCCAGCCCTAAAATGGCTCCTTTAATGTGGATATCTTCTTCCCTGCTCCTGTATCTGCCCTTCCTCCATCTCCACCCTCCCACTCCCCCAAGCTCTCTCCAGTCTTTCCTTTCTCCCTTCTCTCTCCCCGTCTCCCTTTCCCCAACTCCCACCTCCACCCCCATGCTCCCAACTTTTGCCCAGCAATCTTTTTTTTTTTTGATTTTTTGAGACAGGGTTTCTCAGTAGCTTTTTGGTTCCTGTCTTGAAACTAGCTCTTCTAGACCAGGTTGGCCTCGAACTCACAGAGATCCGCCTGCCTCTGCCTCCCGAGTGCTGGGATTAAAGGCGTGCGCCACCACCGCCCGGCAATTGCCCAGCAATCTTGTTTGCTTCCAATTTCCAGGAGGATCTACATATGTTTTTCTTTGGATTCACCTTGTTATTTGGCTTCTCTAGGCTTGCAAACTATAGGCTTAATGTCCTTTTTTATGAGTCTTCTTCTATTGCAGCTTCTAATACACTTCCTTTGTTTTGTGTATTTTGTGTTTTAGCTATGATAAGTCATGGGAATTTTCTTTTCTGGTCTTTACTATCTGGTGTTCTGTGTGCTTCTATGTGTATGGGAGTGTTTGGGGAAGTTATTCTCTATGATCTTGTTGAATATCTATATGTGAGACCTGGACTAGATATGATAGGTTTTGGAGAAGTTCTGGATAGGAGGCTAGAAAAACTCAGCATGTTAGAACCTGGAGGAAGAAATGAGACTATCTTGTTTACATTAATCGAGGTGAGAAGACCCACCCACTGTGTGGTGTACCAGTTCCAGAATGAGATCCTAATAATGAGGAGCTGCATGGATTCAGTACTCATTGCTTTTTTGTGGTTATGCTTTACCAGTTGTTGAAATCTCCTGCCGCCTTCATTTCTTCACCATGACAGATGGTACCCCTGAACTGTTAGCCATCAAAACTCTTCCTCTTTTAAGATGCTTTTGTCAGGGTAACAAGAAATCATTAATGAAGACAGTAGTCTCAATTTAAAGATAGATTTTGCCTCATGCGAACAATGAAGCACTGCCGTCTTTCTCTAAATTCCACGTGGTTAGCATTCCTTTTTTTTTTTTTTATTTGATGGTCCTATTTCAATCACTGTCTTAGATATTTGCACCTGGTGCTCTTTCTGCATGGACTGTGCTACCATTCTTCTTCCTTGGTATACCCATTTCTAATCCACCTTTCTAATCAATCTGTTCAAGTCAGCCTAACCTGTACTTTCATGGCTTTTTTCATAGGTCATGTATCTTTGACAATTTTATAGTCATTTGTGGGGTCATCTGACAAAAAAAAATCTTTCCTACACTGAGACAGTTTCTAAACTTCTTTATTTCAGAATGGGTTCTTTGTGGAATTTTATGTAGTGTAACATTTAGTAGCATCTCTGACCTCTACTAACCTCTACCACAAGAGACCAGAAGCATACCTCTTTTGAGCTGTGACAATTTAAACTCTTACTCAATAGGAGTGCATGTTCTGTTAGGGAAGAAGGCCTGTCTTATTTTTGAATGACTATCCCGGACTGAAAAACCTTATAAAGAGATACTGTACTGGTCATTTCTCATCTACTCATTTTTATCATCTGTCTTTCTCTATTTTCTCTGTGCCCCAAGAGGCTGACTCATAAGAATTACATCACTAGTCTCCTTTGTCTAATGGGTTAAATTGAACATGGCTTTGAGAGAGATTCTGAGAAGACTCAAGGGCAAAAAGCAAGTAAGATGGAGGTATTTATGCTGCTTTCATTGGGTCACCATAGTCTGACAGCAAACTTACGTGAAATGCCATGGTCCTATTTTGATTTATTTTCTATTACTGTGATGAAATACTCTTGAATAACACAACAGAAGAAAAAAAGGATTTATTTCAGAGAGCAGTTCTAGGTTACAGTACATAGTGTTGGGGAAATTAAGGGGTCAGGAGCCTTGAAGCAGCTAATATTCCCTTCTCAATCAGAAGAGAACAGTAATGAAAGTATGCATGTTTATGTTCATCTCACTTTTCCCCACTTATACAGCATAGATCCCAGTCACAACTACAAAATCACACACATTTTATCATCCTATATCTATACACTACCTTTTTTTAAATTTATTTATTTATTAAGGATTTCTGCCTCCTCCCCGCCACCGCCTCCCATTTCCCTCCCCCTCCCCCGATCAAGTCACCCTCCCTCATCTGCTCAAAGAGCAATCAGGGTTCCCTGACCTGTGGGAAGCCCAAGGACCGCCCACCTCTATCCAGGTCTCCTAAGGTGAGCATCCAAACTGCCTAGGCTCCCCCAAAGCCAGTACGTGCTGTAGGATCAAAAACCCACTGCGATTGTTCTTGAGTTCTCAGTAGTCCTCATTGTCTGCTATGTTCAGCTAGTCCAAATTTATCCCAGGCTTTTCCAGACCCAGGCCAGCTGGCCTTGGTGAGTTCCCGATAGAACATCCCCATTGTCTCAGTGTGTGGGTGCACCCCTCGCGGTCCTGAGTTCCTTGCTCGAGCTTCGTCTCCTTCTACTCCTGATTTGGACCTTGAGTTTTCTGTCTGGTGCTCCAATGTGGGTCTCTGTTTCTGTCTCCTTTCTATACACTACTTTTAAAACTTATGAGGTATTTTTTATCTTAGAGGTTGCTTTCAACTTATTGATTGTTTACAGAAAGTGATTACCACAATCAAACACATACACACATTATTCTGAGTCAAGGGATTAGAAGAGTACATAGACAATATTAAAGCTATACTCTTTGCTTGCTTTGTAAAATCTGAAAACCTGGGGAAAGCAAGGCTTAGTAAGATTGGTTTACAATGCTTTCTTAAAGGCAAGTTAAACTTAAAGAAACTTATTATATGGTAAGATAGAAAGGCTCAGTACATAGTTTTAAATTATTTCAAGATGTGTTACTAGCTTGATTATAAGGTTTTTCAAAATTTCAATCTCTTTTAAAGAAAAAGATAATTTCTGGAACAGGTGTTACCACAATGAATCATCCTTTCAACCCATCAGCTAGCTTTTTAAATAGCTTTGTGTCACCTGCCTAGGAATGGTGATGCCCACAGTGGGATGTGCCTTCCTACCTCAATTACCAATCAATAATATCTCTCGGAGGCATATCCACAGGCGTTCTGTCTAGGCAGTTCCTCAAAGTTTTCATTTTATATGACTTTAGGATGTATCAAAATAATAATTAAAGTTAAATTCTAGAAATGACAAAGACACAGTTTACTTCCTGTTGCCTGCAGATCAAAATGTAAGATTATTAGCTCTTTCATTAGCATTATCTCTGCCTGTATGCCTCATGTCCCACCATGATAATAGTGGATTAAACCTCTAAAACTTAAACTACCCCAAAAAAGTTTTACTTTATAAGAATTTCCATGGCCATTGTCTCACTCTACAGTAATAGAAACCATAACTAAATCACTCCACATCCTTCCCAGCATAAGCTGGCACTTGTGTTATTGGTCTTAGTCATTCCGAGAGGCATAAGACAGAATCTCAAAGTACTTTTGATTTACACTTTACATAGATCTTTTGTATCAATAATATCTTCAAGACTTTTACCATGAGGGGGTGTTGGATTTTGTGAAAGGCTTTTTGGAATCTAAGGAGATGATTATGTGAGTTTTTAATTTCAGTTTGTTTATATGGTATGGGTTCCCAGGCCGGATGATGGATAATAGTGCCTTGCCCATGCTCTGGACATCTCTCAGAGACAACGAGAGTGAGGTTGTTTCATACCCAAATCAGGCTTGGGCTTATTCAGTGCCACATAGATAAAAGCCACGACATAATAAAGCCAGTCAAGTTTCTGTTCCCACCACATCATAGGGAACCGGCTTCTCATAAATCATCTGACTGGCAGGCTGCTAATCTGACCAATATGCTTGGAGAATCCCACCTCTGCTGCAGTATTTCCTCTCTTGATCTCTTTCCTCCACTACCCCCTTGACTCTGTATAAACTATCCCCACCATTTCATAAACAAGCCACCCTCCAAAACAGTCCCCCCGGTCTTCTGTACTCACTGCCACCCAAGACCTTGCTCCCAGTTCCTCTATATCTTGGGACAGCCTGTGCAGAACAGTTGATCAAAATTAGGGGACCCACAATATGGTAGATTACATTGACACACTTTCATATGTTGATCTATCCCTGAATCACTTGGAAGAAGTCTATCAGATCATTGTGAATGATCTTCTTGATATATTCTTGGATTCAGTTGGCAAGTATTTCATTGATTATTTTCCCATCTATATTAATATGGGAAATTCATCTGTACTTTTCTTTCTTTGTTGAACCTTTATGTTGTTTGAGTATTGGGTTGACTGTGGCATGATAAAATGATTTTAGCAGTGTTTCTTTTGTTTGTATTTTGTGGGTTAATTTGAAGAGTATTGGAGTTAATTCTTCTTTGATAGGCTGGAGGAATTCAGCATTAAAGCTGTCTGGCCAGTAACTAATGAAAGCAGATGCAGTGACCCACAGCCAAACACTGGGCTGAGCTCCTGGAGTTCCATTGAAGAGAGGGAGGAGGGATCATATGAACAAGGTAGAGTCAAGAGCTTGATAGGGAAAACCACAGAGACAGCCGATCTGAGATAGTGGGAGTTCACAGACTATGGACTGGGGAATCTGCATGGAACCAAACTAGACCCCCTGAAGGTGGGTGACAGTTATGTGACTTGAAATGTTGGTAGGGTCCCTGGCAGTTGCACCAGGACCTATCCCAGTTGCGTGAACTGGCATTTTGGAACCCATTTGCTATGGTGGGATAACTTACTCAGCCTTGGTACTGAGATGGAGAGGGGCTTGTTTTGTCAGACCTTGGTACTGAGATGGAGAGGGGCTTGTTATGTCAGACCTTGGTGACTCTCCAAGGAAGGCTTAACTCGCTCTAGGAGTAGATGACAGATGGGAAGGGAGGGAGGTGGAGGTGGGAGAAAGGGAGGGAGGGGGAATAGAGATTGGTATATAAAATGACAAGTATTTTTTTAAGAAAATTTATGAAAAGAAAAAAAAGATTTCCAAGAAACATAAGATTTAGAAATCTAATCTATAACTAAGTGACTACTTATAATTTAAAAATGATAAAGAAAACATCTTCCCCTGGTCTTTTTATGGATGGGAGATTTTTAATAACTGCTCTTATTTCCTTTGGGGTTGTAGGTGTATTTAAGCTGTTTTCTCTTCTTGATTTAACTTTGGTAAGTGGTATGTATTAAGAAAATTACTCATTTCTTTTAGATTTCCCAATTTCATGGAGTACAGATTTTAAAACATACCCATATGATTCTCCAAATTTTCTCATTTTCCTGCTGTTATGCCTTTTTTTCTGTTTCTGATTTTGTTAATTTAGATATTCGCTATCTTTTAGTTAGTTGGATAAGGGTTTGTCTATCCTGGTGATTTTCTCAAAGAACCTACTTTTTGTTTCATTGATTCTTTGTATTATTCTCTTTGTTTCTATTTTATTGATTTCAGCTTTCATTTTTATTATTTCCTTCTGTCTACTCCCATGGGTGTACTTACTTTTTTGTTCTAAAGCTTTCCAGTGTGCTGTTAAGTTGGTAATATTTCTAAATTCTCTTCAGTTTTTTTTAAAGGTAGGTACTTGGTGTTATGACCTTTACTCTTCGTGCTACATTCATTGTGTTCCATAGGTTTAGGTATGGTATGCATTGGTTTTCTTTGAGCTATAAGAATTTTTTATTTCTTGTTTCTGTCTTCGCCCATTTTTCATTCAGTAGAGAGTTGTTCAGTTTCCATGGGTTTGTAGGCTTTCGGTTCTTTGTGTTGTTGAATTCTAGCTTTAATCCACAGTGATCTGATAAGATGCAAGGGGTCATTTCAATTTTCTTATATCTGTTGAGACTTCTAAGTATGTGGTCAATTTTGGAGCAAGTTCCATAAGGTGATGAGAAGATATGTTTTTGTTTGTTTCTGTGAAATGTGATATCTGTTAGATCCATTTGGTTTATCATGACAGTTAGATCCCGTATTTCTCTGTTTAGGGTTTGTCTGGATGACCTGTCGATTGCTGAGAGTAAGGTATTGAATTTTCACACTATCATGTGTGAAGATTGATGCATGATTTCAAATTCAGTAACATTTCTTTTACAAATGTTGGTGCCCTTGAGTTAGATGCATAGATTTTTAAGAATTGAAAAGTTATTTTGGTGGATTTTTTCTTTGATGAGTATGAAGTGTCTTTCCTTAATACTAGTTTGAAGTCTATTTTGTTAGATATTAGAATAACTAAACCATCATGCTTAGGTCAATTTGCTTGGGAAATCCTTTTCAAACCCTTTACTCTTTTATTTATTTATTTATTTTGATGCTGGGCTGTGTTTCTTGTATGCAGCGGCAAGTCAGATTGTTTTATTTTATCCATTCTGTTAGTCTGTCTTTTTATTGGGGAACTGATATGGCGATCTATCAATGACTAATGATGACTAATTTCTGTTGTTCTTGTTGATGGTGGTGGTGATGGTGGTGTTTGTATGTGTCTGTGTTCATGTGTATGTACCTTCTTTGGGTTTTACTGGTGTGAGGTTATCTATTGACTGTGTTTTTATGGGTATAGTTTACATCCTGGAATTTTCTTTTTAATATCTTATGTAAGGCTGGACTTTTATGTAGATGTTTTATAAATTTGACTTCATCACAGAATATCTTGTTTTCTCCATATAAGGTGATTGAAAATTTTGCTGCACATAGTAGTCTAGAATGGCATTTGTGGTCTCTCAGATACTGTAGTATATCTGCCTATGCCGTTTTGGTTTTTAGAGTCTCCATTGAGAATTCGAGTGTAATTCTAATAGGTCTGCCTCATATGTGAGCTGCTCTTTTTTCCTTATAGTTTTTAATGCTCTTTTCTTGTTCAGTGTTTTCATTATTGTGGGGTGAGGGAACTTCCTTTTATAATCCTATCTATTTAGTGCTTTGCATGCCTCTTATGTCTTTATGGGCATCTCTTTCTTTAGGTTATGAAATTTTTCTTCTATGATTTTATTGAAAATATTTTCTGGGCAGTTGAGCTGCTATTCTTTCTTTCTTTTTTCCCTAGTATTCTTAAGTTTTATCTTTTCATAGTGGTTCAGATTTTTTGGATGTTTTCTATAAAAAATTTCTTATATTTAACATTTTTTTGACCGATGAATCTATTTCCTCTATCATATCTTCAATGCCTGAGATTCTTTCTTTCATCTCTGGTATTCTGTTATTAATGTGTGCAGATGTAGCACTTGCTCACTCACCTATATTTTCCATTTCCAAAATTCCCTAAATTTCCATTTGATTTATTTATCCTATTTCTATTTTTAGGTCTGAAGCAGTTTTATTTGTACTCTGCCCAAGTTGAGGGTTGAAGTTCTGGCAGCCTTTATTATTTCTGATTCTGGTGGCCAATGTGGTCTATTTCTACAGAGTTTCCACCCAAGTTGGGGGTTGTAATATGGCAATGAGAAGGGGATAGAGATTTGGGATAGCATCAGAATAAGGCACACTCTGAAAGTGCAAATGGTATGCATGTGAGGAATTTACCTGTTCTTCTGACAAGCCATATCCTGTTTTTGATCTGTCAGAGTTGGGTGCTGGTCTTCTGACAGGCTTTATCTATTCTGGAATAAGAGGTATCTGCCTGAGGAAACCCAAAGTGTCTCAAACATATCACTGTTAAACCATAAAGTTTTAATTCCTTGTCCCCAAAATCTCATGTTAATAATATAAAATATCATATAACTTAAGAATTTTTACATCCTTTAAAAATTCCAAAAGTTTGAGCTAGGTGATGGTGTGATATGAATTCTAGATACACACACACACACACACACACAAAAACAGAGTAGCACAGCTTCTTGCTCTGTCTGCTGGCAGAAAGCAGAGACATGGCTTTTTTTTGGAGATAAAATGGGAGTTTTTAATTACAGATTCAAATGAAACACTAAATATCAGTTTATCATATATTCATACTTCAAAGTTTACATTTAACAGCTGTAGAAAACCTTCAGTTAGAGAATTAATCTTTAAAGACATATGTCCCAATGAAATTAAATCTAGAACATATAATTTAAACTGACAACCAATGAGATAGATAGACACCATATTTATTTATTTTATTTTATTCACCCACACACTGAGACAATGGGGCTGATCTATTGGGAACTCACCAAGGCCAGCTGGACTGGGTCTAAAAAAGCATGGGATAAAATCGGACTCTCTGAACATGGCGGACAATGAGGGCTACTGAGAAGCCAAGAACAATGGCAATGGGTTTTGATCCTACTGCATGTACTGGCTTTGTGGGAGCCTAGGCTGTTTGGGTGCTCACCTTCCTAGACCTGGATGGAGGGGGAAGGACCTTGGACTTCCCACAGGTCAGGGAACCCTGACTGCTCTTCAGGCTGGAGAGGGAGGGGGAGGGGAACGGAGAAGGGGGAGGGAAATGGGAGACGGAGGCGGGGAGGAGGCAGAAATTTTAAATAAAGAGACATGGCTTTTTAAAGAGGTTTTCTGATGCAGGTTTAGCAGGCAAAAAAGTGCCTTTCAAAATGGCGGCTTCCTGGTTCATGCCATCAGCACGAATTCTGGCTCTTTCAGGAGGCCAAGCACTTGCCTGGGGTTTGTGTGCAGCTTATTGCATCATGGGCCAAATGATTACCAGAGTTGAGGTGGTGAGTGTGGCTACCACAGGGTAGTCTCAGAGGCAGTAAATGAACCTCTGCCATATTGGACTGGGTAGAGCCAAAAGGCAAAGTGACCTTAGCCCTAGCCATGCTGCTTAGCATTTTAAGAAGTAGTCCTGATCAGAAAAATGATTATAGATATACAATAAAGACAAACTCAGATTTAAAAGACCTCTAAATGGGTCACAGTGTGTTTAAAAATGTACATCAGCTTGGGAGAGAGAAGAAAAAGAACATAGACAGTTATAAAAGGAAGCAAATGGTTATAAAAATAAAACAAAGTCTTTAAAGAGACAAAGTACAGACAATCATTGATTAAAAATAAAGAAAAATAAGCCACATAAAGATGGAATATACACAGACTCTGGATTTTATTGTATATTATTGTGTTTTCTTTAATTTTTGACTGTAAATGACCTAAGTATGGAGAGACATTTCATTGTATGAGCTGCTAACCTAAAACAATATATATTTTTTAAAGGTATATGGACTTCAATATGTGGGTCTAAGAATTTATTACTTTAAAAAAATAGGTTCTTCTTTTGTTTCCACAGAGGATGAGAACCTGTGGATCCTTCCAGAATAATGTGATCAAGAACTTCTGAAAGGTCACCATGAATAACCCCCAAAATACTTAGCCCAACAAAAATCTGTAAGCAGTTTGGAGAGAACTAAACCCCAAATTCTCTAAATATTGTTTATAAATGTTTGTTTATATTTAAAGGGGGATATGCTATAGAGATGGATACCTTGCATTGGTATGGATTTTGGTCTATTGATACAAACTTTGAGTCAATTTTATTATATGCATATTTCTGCTCTTGATTAAGATATTGTGTTTATACAGCTCATTTAAAAATGTAATGCATAATTAAGAAATATAGGTAAATAGATAGTCATCTATAGTCAAGCTTGTAGTCATATTAGTTAGGTTTTCTAGATGTACAGAGATACATTTCAGATGGATAGTTATTCTTCAAACCTCTCAAGAATGAACAAAATATGGCTTTTAAATTTGTTTTAAGAACTTAACTTTTCATGACAATGAGACACATCTGCTCCTAGCAGCAACAGTCTACTTCAGGAGGATGACAGGCATCAAAGTTCTCATGGAGTTTTTTAGCCATTTTGGAAAGAAACTGCTCTTGCTTGAACTGTTTGGATGGACTTGCAGGACCCACAGAAAAATGACAGCTGAAGCTGCCTAAAGAAAGTGAGATAGTTCTTTTGGTTCCTGCTTCATAAAAGAGTCTGCAGACATTCTGCAGGATACAGAAGAAATTTGGGTGACTTTCCAGGTAGTGAGATGGGAATCAAGTATTCAGCTGATAAGAAAACCAAAGACCAAGTGAAAACAAGAAGGATAGCTCTGGCTAATGAGCACAGATCCAAAAGCTCTTTTAAAAAGCTTCCAAACTGAATTCAAGGACACATCAAAAAGATACTCCATCATAATAAAGTCAGTTCCACCTCAGAAATTCAGGGATGGTTTAATATATACATAAACCAATAAATGTAATCTATCACATGAATAGATTCAAATACAAAAACCATATGATCACCTCACTAAATGCAGAAAAGGTTGTTGACAAAATCCAACATTTCTTCATGACAGAAATCCAAAGAATCTAGGAATACAGAGGACAAATCTCAACATAATAAAGGTGATATACAACTACATAACTATTTTCATGCTTAATAGATATAAGTTCAATTCATTTTCACCTAATGCAGAAGCAAAACAAAGATGCCCATTCTCTCCATTCTTGTTCAATGCAGAATTCAAATTCTTGGAGCTATAAACAAGTGATGGGGGAAAGGTAACACAAATAGAAAAAAGTCAAATTATCCTTATTTTAAATGGTATCATTTTATACATAAAAGACATCAAAGACAGGTTGGAGAGATGACTCATAATTAAAAACACTTGGTGCTGTTGCAGAGGACTAAGGGCCTATTTAACTCCAGTTCCTGGGATCTGTCACCCTCTTGTGGCCTCATTGGATATCAGGCATGCACTAACATGCATGCAGGTGAAACACATGTACATAAAAATTAAAATAAACTATTTTTGGAAATACCCTTAAATATTTATGCCAGGTAACTTCTACATCTTATAAACACAATAAGAGAGGTACCAAAATACAAAATTAGCAGACAAAATGCAGTAACTGACTTATATGCAAATGAACAAACCAAGAAAAAGAAATTAGGGAAAGAATAGCACTCACAATAGGCTCAAAAACATATATCTTAGAATACATATAAATTGGGAAGTGAAAGTCTTAAATAATAAATATTTAAAGAAATTTAAGAAGATGGAAGATGAAATGATCACCCATGCTTCTGAAGGCATGTAGCACTGATATTATGAAAATGAACATTCTATCAAAAGCAATCTACAGACAGCAAAATAATAAACAAAATTCCAAATAAGTTCTTCATGGAAACTGAAGAAATAATCATAAATTCCAGTTGGAAACACACACACACATAAACACACACACACACACACACAATTAAACAAAAGAACCACTGAAAGTATCATCATCCCTGATTTTAAT
The DNA here is from genome assembly GCF_037038515.1 of Microtus pennsylvanicus. Taxonomy (NCBI): domain Eukaryota; kingdom Metazoa; phylum Chordata; class Mammalia; order Rodentia; family Cricetidae; genus Microtus; species Microtus pennsylvanicus. The sequence goes on from NC_134583.1 coordinate 95,481,032, forward strand.
TATATAATGAGCCTTATACTAAAAACAGAAAAATTGACCCATGAACTAGAACTGAGGATTCACATATGAGTCCACAAACCTACAGCTACCTGATTTTTGACAAAGTAGCCAAACATACAGGATGGAAAAAAAAAAGAGCATTTTCAACAAATTGCACTGTGAACAAATGGATGACCAAATGTAGAAGAATAAAAAGAGAGCTACTTCACTCTGTACAAAACTCAACTCCAAAGTGATCAAGGATTTCAACGTAAGACCTGATACCTTTTGAAAGAGGAGAAAGTAGGAGATACATTTGAATGTCTAGGCACAGGAAAAGACTTTCTGACTGACTTTGGTAGCACAGGCATTAAGATCATCAATTGGCAAATTGAACTTCCTGAAACTGGAAAACTTCTGTACAGAAAAGAACATTGCAGTGAAGAAGCAGCCTAAAGAACAGGGAAAAAATCTTTACCAGCTCTACATCAGAAGAGAAAAATTAATACCTAGAATATACAAATAGCTCAAAACAATAAACAAATTAAAAGTGAGTCATATAATTAAACAGAGTTTACAAAAGATAAAATAGGAATGGCTGAAAACAATTTTTAAAACTCGTCAAAGACCTTATGTATTGGAGAAATGCACAATGGTACAAATATCTAAAGGGTAAAACAGGAAGGGTTAAATGGAGTGGGGATAGGAATGACAGAATAGAGGAAGGAATAAGTGGAGGAATAACTAACACAAAAAATTTTTCTTTCAAAAGGTCTTGTAGAAATCTACTATTGTAGACACTATTGTACAAGCATACAGATATATAGAGTTTAAATGGAGTTACTCTATAACATAGCAACAGTGACCTTACTAGGCACCACAGATTTAGAAATAAATCTAAATCTAGGCCCAGTATCAGGAATGGGTTAGATTTTTGGGAGTTGTTGGCCGTGCAGTTCTCATTAATCCTCTGAACATTATAGTTTGTTGGCTATGCTCTTGGTTGCACTCCAGAACTTGATGGTAAGAGCTTGCTCCTGAAAGCCCCAAAAACTTGAGTCAGAGAAATGACAAAATCAAGCTGGTACTCACCTAGAAGCTTCATTCTGCGTGATAGCTTTCATATCACTGGAAAGTCTATTCACATGACTAGAGGAGAAAAATAATAATCAATCTTACCTAACTGTGATCCCAGTAAGGTATAATCAATGACTAACCTAGCAAGACATGCCCACAGGAGCGTCATGGAAGTAACCAACAACTTTATGAGTTTAGTTAAGTTTTGCTCTATGAAGTAGAACTATAGCAGATGTATGTGGGTTTCTTTCACTGGCATTACTTTCATGGACGAGAACCCAGGGATAGACATGTGTATGCCCCAGGGGAGAAAATACTGCTAAGGCTCTCTAAATGCGCCTCAGTATTAAATAAACCAACTGTGAGATGGAATTTTGGTTGTCAATTTGGCTACAGCTGAAATTAACTAAAACTCAAAAATGTCTGGGCATACCTGTGTGGAATTTTTGCTTAATTAAATGAATTTAAGTGGAAAGATTCACTGCTAGTCTAAAGCTTTGTGGTAGGAAGGCACACCTTTAAAACAGACCTTTTGAGGTGAGAGGGCCTACCTCTAATCTGAGCCACACCTTCTGCTGGAAGTTTAGGTAAATAACAGAAGAAGGAAGCACCATCTTTGCCTACTTGGTCTTGATTTTGTTAGCAAGTCCATTACTTCACTGGCAAGAGAGCCTAATTCTTTAGGATTCCAGCATATACTGAAGACAAGATGAGACATCCAGCCTCATAGTCTGAATAACTACTAGAGTCTCGATCTTCTATTCATAGCAAGACATTGTTGGATTAGCTGGACCATAGCCCATAAGTCATTCTAATAAATCTTCTTTCTATATACAGAGAGAGCAATTCATTCTATAAGTTGTTATTCTCGAGAAGTCTAAAACACCAACTCTAAATGCTTACCATTTGCACTCAGATTAATGTATTTATCAACTCTTGTTTTAAAAGTTTCCTTTTGCATTTGATTGCGATTAACAAACAGCCCCACACCTGATCAATATGTAGAGAGTAAGAGTCTATAAAGTACTCAGTCCTCAATGTGACATCTAAATCACACCTCCTCCTCATAAGGCTCAGGGATCAATGGAGAAGAGAAGGCAGAAAGATTAAAGAGGCAGAGGCAGTGACTAAGTCCAAGGAAACAGTGTCTTTCAGACACAGCAGCGAAGATGCGTGTATGAACTCACAGAACATGCAACAGAATGCACCAGACCTACACAAGCTCAAACTAGATAAGATCTTAACATGGAAAAGTGAGGTGGTCATGAAGTTCTACACACACACACACACACGGAGAGAGAGAGGGTATTAATGTTAAATTTTGGAAAAGAAATATTTACAGTATCCTGTTATTGACCCTTAAAGAGACATTAATTACTGCTAGATAAATAGCCAAAACGAAGTGGATAAAGTTATTCAAAGTAAGCAGTGTTTTTGCACAAGGAAATCTGTTTTCCGTTCTCTCACTTCCTTTTCTATGAGAGTGTGTATTTTTATGATGCATAACAAGGACTTGTCAGCTGAGAGATATGTTGTATGAAGACTCCTGTGTGTACATGAGTGTGGCGCAGTAACGGCTGTTACACTTGCTAAGCTCCTCCGAGAATACTTTCTCCATTTTGAGTTGATAGCTAAAGCAATAATTCAAAACCTCTTAACAAAAGTATATTTTTGTTTTATCAATATTTCACATGCCTCATGTGTTATCAGGAAGAAAAACCTACTGCCTGACATTTCTAGTGCTTCCTGAGTTTATCTTGCTCAGAAATAATAGCGAAAAGAAATACTGTATCGAACATTGAAAAATAAAGATTTGTTGAATCTTTCCTTTGAAACATATAAATATAAAAGCAAATAATAGAAATAATTTTAGGAGACCTATTTGGGGATCTCCTTTCTAAAATTGCGTATGTTATTTAATTTCACTTTTTATCAGTTGTTCATTTGGGGTCAAACTTTCCACAGTTCCATAATAGAACTTGCCACTCTATTTTCAGAGGCACAGATGGTGGAAATCGTTTCACAGGTAAACCATTTTATTTGAGTGGAACTGAATTAGCTTTTCCAACCCACAATTTCCAAACACAATGACAGAAATGAAATACACCCTTCCATACCTTAGTGATGTGGTGCTGGGGGAATAATGCCATCACTCACAATTACAGTCCCCTCTGCAAAATGAAGACTCCAATGCCTCTGCGGCAGTACTGCAAGGATTAAATTACACAACACCTTCCTCTAAAAGCACACACAGGTGGCCTGGCACACCAAGCTCCTCCCAGCCTACCGACATCCCAACATCCCTGGGCAACAGTGTCAAAAATTACCAATACCCAGGACCTCCAGAAGTCAATTAGATCACCATCTTGGCCAAGGCACTTTTCAAAGCCCCCTGGGGATTCGTGTCAGCCGACTCACACTGTACCAGTGCCTATCACGTCCTCCAGCATGACAGTACTGACACTTTTATTGATAAATCACCGATGAGCAGGTAAACAATCAAAGGATTAATCTACAGAAAGTGGCACACATGTACCCTGTTCATGTTTGACTGAAGAAACAAGATCTTCCTGTACTAACCTGCTCAAATGCCACCTTGCCAGCCTCTCGCTGTGCAGTGGGCGGGAGTGACATTTTAAGAGAATAGGAGTGGGAAGAAAGGAATTTATATTTTCAAAGAGAAAAAAATCTGCTATTGTTTTGAATTAGCACATAAAATGACAAAACAAACAGACATGCCTCCAATGTGTGACTGCAGATCAGAATCTTTTTTTTTTCCATAAACGAGATACCTAGTGTTTAGATGTCCATTCGCTTACTTGAATTCCCAAATTCCCTTTACTTAATATTTTTCCACAATAGTTAGATAGATGATGATGATGAAGAAGATGATAGATGATAGATAGATAGATAACATATATTATATATTGATTATAATTTGCAGGAAAATATCTCTGACAGTCCAGATTTTATTTATGTCGTTGAATTTTCTTTCTAAACGTTCTAAAACAAGAAAAACACCCTTACAGCACAGTGCTTATAAATTAGAGGTTATGCCACGAATCAAAAGAATGCACAGGAAGAAGAAAACAAGCCAGAGGAAAAGTGAAATATTTTGAAACCAATTATTTAAAAAGGAAGAAAAAGTGCTCTTCTCAATAACAGAACTTTCCACACACGAGGCATTATTTCCCATATGTTGGCCTACTTTAATTAAAATGAATTTTTCTTCTGGTATGGCTGGCTCTTCCAAAATCTTCTCTCTGACCATTCCTTGGAGATTCCCATTCTTCACACTGGTATCTCATTCTCTGTAGGACTCTGATGCCTTTCTTTAATAATTGTGTTCTGCAGGCTGTTTTCTAGCCTGCAGCATTTCCTCGGAATCTAAGTGAACTTGTAACAATCTAAGATAAAGCCTTTCCTCTTTTTATCTTTACTTTCTTTACTCTGACCAAAAATCTTGTTTACTCCTAGGGGCTACAAGAAATTACCCTTTCCTGTTGTTTGTAGGAGAAACCACGCGTGCACTGGGTAACTATAAGCAGTTCAGCATGTCACTCTTCTAGTAAAAGTTGCATTTGACCTAACCACAAGCACCCTGGACACAGTTCAAAGTTGAGCTGCTACATTATGTGTAAATTTTCAGCCAGGCAACTTCACCAATGTGAACTTTCCACAATACCTTATGTCAGCCATGTCCTCTCCATCATTAATGGATTTAAAAATCTGCAAAATGTCAACCAGTTAGTCTGTCTGCTATTGTTTGAATGGTCTTTCCCTTGAGTGTTTTACAGGTGTTTCCTTTTCCAGATTACATCTCCAGCAGACTCAACAAGTTCGGAGAAACTTGGACTTTTGCTTCTTTATGCTTTAAAACATCTACTCTAAACCCAAACTTTCAATTCACATGTGTACAGCTTCTCTGTACCCTGCGTTTAAGGCAGATCTGAGTTCAGTAAGCATCGGCACAGAAGTGGGAATGAAACCCACTCCATGAGTGCTGAGATTTGGTCAAGGAAGGCATCCTTCAAGGTTAGGAAGGAGACAAGCTCCACCAACACAAATAATGTTCAGTATTGTAACTGCCTTTCACTAGCCTCTTCTCCTACCTCCTCCACTGTTTATGGACAGAGCTTTTTCAAGTTCTTTTATTTTTATCACAAGCATCATCTGGCTGTCACAGTAAATGCCAAAATGATGGCCCACAAGTAAAGCATAAGTGTTTGGAATAATCAATATCCTTTATAACCTAGAACCTTTCAGGATGGCCCAACACCGGCCACCTCCACAGTATCTCATGGCAAAGCACAAATATCAGATCTTCAAAACTGGAAAAAGAGAGATTTGGACCCATTCCTCACTTTTCTGGCTGTCTTTATTCTTCTCACAGCCCATCCCCCCTGCCTCAAAACCTGCAGTCTAGGCTTTTCAGACTTCTCCAAGTGAAACAGACACCAGGCTCTTTGTCTCATTGTAAGGAGACAAAGTTCAAACTCTCCTGAGAGCTATCATCTCCACTCCCGGGACAACTTGGGAGGTGTGGAAGGTCTTGGTACTCTTCAGTCTACAATGAGAGTCAAGACCATCACAGAGGCATCATAATATTGAGTGGTGGGACTTCAGATGCTCAGTAGACAGTAAAGAACTGTCAGCTAATTTCAAAGGAGCTTTCTTTCACAGTCTACTTCTGAATGTGTGACCTTCTCTTGCTTATTCTACTGGAGTGACAGCAGCTAACCTGAGTTGCTCCTTCTAGCAAATTCTGCAGGTTAAGTGTTAACATTTACCTTTAATATCGAGGATTTTTTTTCACTCCTATATTCTTTACCTCTTAGGATTTTTCAGAAATTTTAATATAACAGAAGTGTTAGTCCCATGCTGCAACACCTCTTAGTCTTTCCTCATGCATACTGTTTCATGTTTAAGGGAACATAGAACTGTTAAATTGTTCCTTCTAACATGCACTGTCGGAAAAATGTGTATGCTCACTAAATTTTAGCATATTACATGGAAAATGAGCTAATAATGAATTACCTGTCGTAATTATGAGATCACGGGAGATAATCTATGAGAATTCTAAGTAAACATTTTCGTGTGATGATCTTAATTGGTGTGTTTAACATAGCAGTAAAAGAGACATTAAAGTAACTACTAAAGCAATTCTGGCTCAAAATTGGTCACCAGTAGATGACATAGTTGAGGACATACCTGAATTCGGTATGCAGCACCATTGTGCGACAAGACTTTTCCTAAGGAGACACAGCACTCATGCCTGTTCATCCTAGATGGAGGCCCATCACTCTCTTAGTCTGCACTCATGCACACATATCTATGCTTTTGTACATACACGCATATGCAGATGATTAAAGTAATAACGATCATAAAACATTTTGAAAACCACAAATGATATAAGGATAAAAGAATCTTTATAGATTGTTGGTAGAAACACATGTTAGTGGAGTCACCATAAAAGATGTATATATTTCTGCATAAAACTAAAAAGAGAGCTACCATTTAACTTAGCTACAGTGCTTCCAGAAATATAGCCCGAAATTTCTAGTTAAGCAAACTATGGAGACACCTAATTAACCTTGCTTATTCCAATACTGTTCTCAAAAGCCAAATTATGGAATCAACTTTAGCTCCCATTAACAGATAAATGGGGTTTTTAAATGTAAAACACATACACAATGTGGACATGAAAAATGAAATTATTTGGAAGAAATGGATAAAATTTGAGATGACCATATTAAACAAAATAAGATCAACCCAGAAAGACAAACACTGTGTGTACCAGGCCTTTTCTTTTGAGCCACTAACCAGCTCCCAAATTATGAAATGAAGACTTATTGTTAGTTATGTATTCTTGGCCTTACTTTTTGTTCTTATTTTAATCTATTTCTCTTTATGTTTGCCTTGGTTTTTTTTAACCTTCTTTCTTTGCTTTTTTTTTTATTTTCCTGCTGTCTCTATGTGTGGATGGTTGGCATCTGCCTGGCTTCTGGCTCTCAGTGTGTCCCTCTCTACTCATTCCTTTCTTTCTTCTTCTTCTCCCTCATTTTAAGCCTATATTTCTCCTCCTCCTATTTATTCTCTCTGCTCACCAGCTTTGCCTATCCCTCTCCTGTCTAACTAGTAGCCATTCCGTTCTTTATTAGACCAATCAGGTGCCTTAGGCAGGCAAGGTGAAACAGCAACACATCTTTTCATAATTAAACAAATTCAGTATAAACAAATGTAACACATCCTTACATCGTTAAACAAACACATCATAAACAAACGTAACTATACACAGTTAAAGTAATGTCCTGCAACATAAGCAAATGTATCACATCTTTACATAGTTAAAATATTATTTCACAACAACTATGGATGTGGAACATACAAACCTAATACACACACACAGTGGGGGCATGAAAAAAGAAGTGGTAAGACTGTCAGAGAAGAGGAAGGGAACTAGGGGAAATGAAAGATGAATAGGGACTTAACTTGCTTAAAGTACATGACAGACTTTGACCAAATGTCATTATAAAATCCATCTCTCTGAACAATGAATATACGCTAATACAACTTTTAAAGAGTAAAGAAAATAAGACTATTATAAGTACTTACTAAGACCACTCAAACCACACCCTCCTTGACATATGCAATGGGTACCAGTCTTCATTTCACCCCTATCTACTCAAATCTTGCCATCCAGATTCCTCCTTGCACTAACATCTCTAAAATGTTTCTTTCAAAAAAGGTTAGAACTTCCACCTATTTCACTTACAGCGGTTCAGAGTTTCATACATTTTATTTCTGTCTCTCCAATTAAAACAGAGCTACTAGAAGGCCTTTCTGCATTTGTCCCCTGGCATTTGCCGTGCATTTTAGAGTATTAAGTTCACTAGGGAAAGAAAATGACTAATCATCTGCCTTCATTCAAACCAAAGCATGACACAAAACTAGACTGAGAAACTTCAAGGCAAGTCAATATCTCTGAGAGAATTGGTGAGTTCTTTGTGTGCAACGAAGATGACCCTCAACATGTACAGATAACATAGAAACCTTCAATAAAGCAAATACCTCTGCCTATGTAGACAGAGTCCATGAGATTGGATATTTCCAGCCAAAACAAAAATACCATATGGCATCTTTGCTCTCCTTTGGTGTAGTCAAGAAAAAATAAGATGTTGTTTCCGTGCCTGCTCATCTGTTTGTCAAGTGCGCATAGCTATGTCACCATAGTGAGTTCCCCCTCCAAATTAGAAAACCCAAATTTTCTTCCAGACTTACGCATTGATTTATATCAGTTACTTCATTCTTACCTCCTCTGAAACACAATTATACTATTTCTGTTTGGCTAAATGTAAATTCCAAAATGCACAGAGTGACAGCTAAGCCAGGAACACATTAAACAAGAAGACGTATTGGAGAAATCGCTGTGATCAGGGCTCAGCTGTCAGTTTACAACACCTACCTTCAAAATGTACAAGCTTTCCAAGTAACTAGGGCAGCCTCCACAACTCTGACTCAGAAAAGGTCAGATATTTTGCACAAGAGGACATATATCTACACACTAGGCTTGTTCCTGGTCCACCTGCCTTTGAAAGCAAAGAAGGCAATAGACTTCCTTTTTGGGAAACCCCACCACTTTCACCACCAGAACGCCTGTTTCCCAAAAGAGGACACGCTGCGAGATGTCTGTTTTCTGGTCATTAGTCCCCAAACCAAGTGAATCTGGTCATTAGTATTCTGCTTCTGTAGGAACATGGAAAAGGTTGAGAAATGGGGCTTTCCCAGAATGGTCTTGATGCCATCTTCCTCTACACCTGTTGTTTAGGACACTGCTTCATATTGCACTGACTGTGGTTAGTTCATCTACAGAGTTCAAAAACATGCACCTAGTCCCTGGAAAAGAGCTGTATCATGGCCAGCATGCAAAGACCATCAAGCATTAGGGAATTGAGCAAATGAAGAAAAAATTAATTTCCTAGTTTGGAAGGCTCCCAGAAAAAAGTGCAAAAGTGCCAGATTACCTAATTCCTCTGTTACTCAAGACTCAGATTTGGATGCGTCTGAGGTCCCCAGTAACGTGGGACAGTGAGCTTACCTCAATTCCCCTTAAAGAGATGGTCTCTGGACCTCCATCTCCATTCATTTCACCTCATTCATCTCTGACATCTCCAAACACCCATGGGCCATTTTTCCTTGTATTTACACCCTGTATGCCTCTATGTATCTTCGCAATCCTCCCCTCCCTGACTTGCTAAGTATTCAAATCTGCTCTCCTTCACTGGCCACAGAATCTAGTTTATGCTAATAATGTCACTTCTACTACTACGGACACATATTAGAAATCTATTATGCTCATGTTACAAGCATTATTTTTATTCCTCACAACTGCAAACAGAAGATTAAAATTCACTAGGAAGTACTCTACAACACATTTTTCAAATGGGGAAACTGGATGCTAAAATGTGGTCCATCCTCCCAAAGCCATCCAGGTAGATGTTCAAAATTGAGTGGCATACTTGGGTTTCTATACCAAATTAGTATATAACTTTATTGAGATTTGATTTATTTGTCACATATTAACGACTCAACATACAATCACCAGATTTTAATATATTTGCATAGCTGTGCAACCATGACAATTGATTTTACAGTTTTTCCATCTTCCCAAAGGAGACTCAGCATAGTTTATTCCTCACAAACTATTTCCTTTTTTCTTCCAGCCTGGAAAATCACTAATCTGCTTTTTCAGTGCATAGATTTGCCTGTTCCAGAAATTTCACACAGTCTTGTAATATGTGGTCTTTGTATCTGTTACCATGTAGCAAACCTTCCAGCTTCTGCATGTATTTCTATTCCACTTTCTTTTATGGCTGCATATCCCATTGCACTCATTTTGTTTATCTTGTTACCAATGGATGAAAATCTGGGTTATGTGTATTTGGGGGTCACTGTGAGTAATGTTGTAATGAATGTAATTTTCAAATTATGTCTAGACAGTGTTTTATTTCTTTTGGATACAAATGTGCAGATATAGTTGCTGGCTTTATTTGGCTCTTTTATATTCAACCATTAAAAAGCTTCCAGACTATTTGTCAGAGAGGTCACACTTCTGTTTCTTCTGGCAGTGTGTGGGGTCTCTGATCACTGTGCATCTTCACCAACACTTACTACTTCTCTTCTTATGTATTACAGAGCCTTGACTAATGTACCAGTCTGGCAGATTAAGTGAAATCTGATTTTAATTTCTATTTGCATTTTCCTGATGGCAGATCCTAGCTTTTTTCTTGAACTACATCTCAATATGTTTGTTAAATTTATCCGTTCAATGTCAAACTCGTTGCTTTTATGACAGTTTTCCATAACAAATACAGAGAAGGAAATGGTCACACACACACATTTACACACACACACACACACACACACACACACACCAGTGTTTATAATGTGTGTAGAACTGTAATTGTACACCTGTTTCTCCATGTATGTCTCTTGCATGTGTGCCACTTTCTTGCATGGCTCTGGAGATTGACCTAATTGAGACAGTGAGTGGATGAAGAAAAAACAAGCACAGTAAAGCTGGGATCAGGCAGACTAGGCTCTCTGATGGAAAAGCCACAGTACCTTGTAATCTCAGCATGTTTATTATAAATAGTTGAACTGGGAGGCAGTATTATTACATACAGCTAATGAAAAAGGCAGGCTTTATGGTACACAGATTAATGAAAGAGTCAGGTTTAGTCAATCTTGGTTACAGCAACCTCTCTAGGGAGGCAGACTTCAGAAAGTAAATATCCAGGGGAGAAATTTATGATGGATATTTTCTTCACACATTGTCAACATCCACACATGGACCAAAGGAAGGCTTTGTCATGTTTTGCTGAGCCTTACCCAAGGGGTAAGACTTCGGTCCTTGGCATGACCAACTCATGTCAATAATACACAACCCTCAGGACTTCACACAATGAAGGCCTCCTCTACTCCATACAATGTGTTCATGTACATGTATGTGTTAATCTTTGAACTATTGAAAGTGTGAGTTCACATGCTAAAGGCCTTGAGTACTCTGAGCTCATTTTTCTAACCATAAGTAAGGAGAATAAAAAGTATGTACATAACTTGACATTGTACAAGCTAAATATTTATATTTCAAAAAATAGTACTGATATGGGAGTCCCCTCTATGCGTTGTTATTACCATTAATGAATAAAGAAACTGCTTTGGAACTATAGCAAGGCAGAACTTAGGTAGGCAGGAAAAGCTAGTCTGAATGCTGGGAGAAAGAAGGGCAAAGTCAGAGAAAAGCCATGGAGCGGCTGGAGACAGACATGCTGGAACTTTGCTGGTAGGCCACAACCTCGTGGCAATGCACAGATTAATAGAAATGGGTTAAATTAAGATGTAAGTGTTAGCCAATGAGAAGCTAGAGCTAATGGGCCGAGCAGTGTTTTAATTAATATAGTTTCTGTGTGGTTATTTTGGTTCTGGGCAGCCAGGACAAACAAGTGGTCTCCTTGCAACAAATTGGCATGTGGTTATTTTGGTTCTGGGGGGACAGGACGAACAAGCGACCTGGTATCACACTTCTTTGATTCTGTTGGCAGCAGAGGCAGATGGATGTCTGTGAGTTCAAGGTCAGCCTACTCTACATAGTGATACGTCATCACAAAAGTGATATTACCCCGATATTGTATATTTTTAAATCTGTTATCATTATGAAGTATTTCATATGATAGGAAAAATTAAATCAAAATTTTTAAGTTCTGTGTTTGCACATGTTTGCTTATATCAGTCAGTATCTTTTCCTTGGAATTAATTTAGTCCTTGTAAACGATCCTATCTCTTCACACCTAATTTCTCACCCTAGCCTTCAATATGATTGAAAATTCACCATACAAAAGGAAAATGATAATGCACAGGCATTTATTGCAAAACAGCACCATCGCTTTTCATAGCATCATTTTAAATATCTCATTTAGATACATCTTCAACAAAATTCCCACTTCAGCCAAAAAAAAAAAAAACAGAAAAGGAAAGCTTTCAGACAGAGGCTGTGATGGCGTGTGCCCTTGAAGAGAAGCAGCAAAGGTCTCCTTTCCTCCTCCACGGTCCTCTGCTGTAGCCCTTGCGCTTCCTACTCATCCAACCTGAGGGAGCAGTGGAAATAAGCAGCGCAAATTGGCAGATAATGCACCTCATTTCCATGTCGAAGCAGGTGCATTTTCCTGCAGATAAGTAGTGTGATGACACTGATCTGCTCTGACAGGCCAGCTGATCTAAAATTACTCAGCACACATTGCCACTGGCCAGGGAAGCGTCTCCCAAGAGCTTTCCCCACAGCTCGTCAATCCCCTGGGTACTAATTAAAATTTACTGGATAATATTTGCAAAGCTCAATGGCCCTAGTTACAGCAATTATCAGTTACTAAACATTAGTGCCGAAGATGTCACCTGATGATTGGCTGCATTATCCAGAGGATTCTCCCTCTTGCCCATCCCCAGCTTATTTCTCTTCAAGAAATGGAGGGAGCTAATGTCTCAATTGATTAGAGGGAAAGAACAATCACCATCCGTTTCTCATTGAACCTCTAGTCACCGAGGTAGCTGGATTTTTTTTTTTAAACACGTGCATTTGATTTGGTTATTGCAAAGGGCTAAATTGGAGGTCTATCCGAGCTATACCTAAGCAAAAAGGACACTCTTCGTTTTGTTTATTTCAGTGATTTTATCAGTTGGCATAGGTTAAAAAAAAGAATCTACCATCACCTACCAATAATATTATTGCAAACAATTACTCTAGAGATAAAAGGGAGCACACAAAGGAAATCCACCCAATTTATGGAATTGGCTCCAAAAAACCCATAGCTGAAAGACCCAGCATCTTCCATATGTCTTCACTCTGTCCTCTTGTGTGATAGACTTTGCCTATGAAGATGCGGTATATCTTCTCACCCCAGAAAGAGAGCCCAGGACAGATCAAAGTAATGAGTGCATTAATGTTTAATTCGGCTATTCAATGAGTTTTTATTGGGGTTACTAACAGAAGTATGGGAGAGGGGTTACTTACAAGGAGCAGGAATAACTCAAAAGCAGCTGTATCAACATAAATTACATGTTAACATGGCTGAAGACTCTGAAGTCTACAGCCATGCAGCCTCGAAGCAGCTCGCAGGCAGCTTCACATTCTGAATATCCCGATTGGTCAGTCTCCACTCCCAGCAATTGTCTATTTCACCCTTCATTTTTAAAGATACCATTGGTAGGGGCTCTTGAAATTTATCCAAATTTTTGTTTCCCTGGGTATGAGAACTCTGTTTATGTCCTATTTGTCACCTGGCGGCCACAATCTCCTGGCCAAATCATAATATAAAAAATGCATTTTGTGCAACTTCCAAAGTCTATATAGGCTTTCACAGTCTCAAGAAAATTTAAAAATCCAAAGTCTCTTCTGAGACTCCAGGAAATCTCTTAATTGCAACTCCCTGTAAAACAACAATAAAAATTACATAGTTCCATCATAAAATGACAGGGAACATATTCCAAAAGGGAGGACAGGGACATATAGTAAGGACATACTGAACTAAAGAAATATCAAAATCCAGGAGAGCAAACTCCAAATTGTATCTCTATGTCCAATATCAAAGGGCTTAGATGGGTCTGCCCTTCCAGCTTTGCTGACTACAGTACACCTTTTCTCTTGGGCTTGTGAGCAGCTCTCCCTGGCAGATATACCATAATTCTGGTATCTCTAATATATTGGGGTCCTCAACACCATGCAGACTTTAATTTTACAGTTTCACGAAATGGCCTCTCACATGACTGGCTTTAGTGGCTCTACTTAACCATGCAAGAGTAATTTATATTACTGTAAACTGTAACCTGTTTATTCTTACATACTTCAAGACTCTAAAGCCAGAACAACATGGCCTGTGCTGTCAAGTCCTGGTAATGACTCAATATGGAACCTGGGCCCTTTCTTGAATTACATTTGCATAGGCTTTAATTTGTTGAAATTTTCTTTCTAGAAAAATTTCCTTTTCACACATCGGAAACTGAGCAGCATTGTGGTCTTCCCCTTTGGGCATCACTCCCTTTATTTCATTTTTGCTTATCTCTTTCAACACAAATCTTGGCTCCAACAATAAATTAAATTTCCTGGTGGTCTTTTTCTCCTTACTACAGTGTTCCTTTTTGTTCTACTTGCTCTTTCTCATTATAGACCTATGGAAGTATGATCGTTAATAACTACATGACAGAATCAATATTAAGCTGTCTTAAAATCTCCTCTTCCAAAAAAAAATTAGTCCAAAACCCTTCAATCTAGCCTCAGGCAGGATCTTAGAAAATGCAAAGCAGCCACATTCTTTCCAAAATATCTGTCCCAGTTGCTAATATGATTCCCCTTTGAAACCTCTTGGGCTGGGCTACCATAGTCCGCATTGCTCTTAGCCCTACTGACTTCCAAGACTCTCCTTATAACATCCAATTGCTTTTCTACTCCAAAGTAAAAAGTATTGCATAATCCTCCACAAAACATTATGGTCAGGTCTATCACAACAAAACCCAATCCCTACTCACCAACTGCTGTCTTAGTTAATTTTCCACTACCATGAAGAGTGTGGTGGTTTGAATATATATGACCCTCATAGACTCATGTGTTTGAATGTTTGGCGACAGGGAGAGGCACTATCAGGAGATACAGCCTTTTGGGAATAGTTATAGCCATTTGGAGGAAGCATTAACACTGTAGAGGCAGTGTAGTAATAAGGAAGCGGCGGGGCTGTGTCCCCAATACCCCAGCCACCGGCCCGGCTAGCTTTTGCCCCGAAATAATTACACAGACACTGTATTCATTTAAACACTGCTTTGGCCCCTTCCTATCTAGCCTCTTCTAGGCTAATTCTCACATATTAATTTAGCCCATTTCTAATCATCTGTGTAGCGCCCCTAGGTGCGCTTACCGGGAAGATTCTAGCCTAAGTCCATCCTGGGTCGGAGCTTCATAGTGTGCCTGGAGCAGGTAGCATGGCGTCTCTCTTGCGTCTGCTCCGGAGAGGAGAGCTGTGGAGTCTGACCTCACTTCCTCTTCCTCCCAGTGTTCTGTTCTGTTTACTCCTCCCACCTATCTTCTAACCAATGAGGGAGGACCAAGCAGTTTCTTTTTATTTAACCAATGAAATCAACAGATTGATATATGACACTCCCACATCAGAGGCAGTTATTTCTGGGAGGACAAGATCAAGGAGTGAAAGAAAGAGAGAGGACACCAGGGGCAGCCACCCAGCTACAGAGCAAGCCATGGAGTAAGGAGTAAGGAAAGGTGCATGGGTAGAGAAAAATGAAAGTCCAGAGGCAAAAGGTAGATGGGATTTAAGTTAAGAAAAGCTAGCCAGAAACAAGCCAAGCTAAGGCCGGGCATTTAATAAGTCTTTGTGCATATTTATTTGAGAGCTGAACGGAGGGCCCTACAAAAGAGCCAAAGAATTATAAAAACAAACAAACAAATCAAGCCTACAGATTACAGTTAAGAAGTTAAGAGATTGCATAAATAACTTTAAATAGTTTTGTATTTCAAATATTTACTGAAAGAAATCATGAAAACAAATGGACATGGAAGCAAATTTACCTGTATTTTTACAGTTTTTTACCTAAAATAAAGACAAAAAAGTTTGCATTACATACCATCAGCTGAGTATGAAATGTATGCTGTGAAGTTCATGGTTCTGACTAACAAAGTCTCTTAAAACATAAGGAAACAAAAAATATAAGACTAGAACTTAAATGGTAATAGAGAAATAGAAAAGCCCAGGTAATGGAAATAACATAGGCATTTGAGGAAAGTTTATACCAGAGAGCAGGCATGTGGCTCAGAATATTGGTTGCATAACACACACACACACACACACACACACACACACACACACACACACACAAGTATTTGGATAGAAGAAACCTACTGAGTCTAGTACTAGCTGGACCTATAGGGGAGGCCATTCACAACTGCTGACTGAGAAGAAATAAGACAGAGAGATATCAGAATAGAAATAACATTGACCACGCCCTGCTTCTGCAATTGTTTTTATCCAGTGTCTTTCACTACACACATAGCAGAGTGGGTACTCCGTCATAGACACACTTAGAAAAGAAAAGATGAAAGAAAATGAAAAACTGGCTTATTCTATTGAACATTTCTTCCCAAGAAATGCAAGAAATAAGACAAGCCTTTGATTGACTTTTATCTAAAGCAGTGGGGAAGTTGTTCTCTTAGGCCCCTCTTATTAAATGTTTTGAGAAAAGCCCGGTGCACTTAATGCACATTTTCTTCCATGGAGTTGCTTCAGGTTTGTTACAAATTGACTAAAATGTTCAAAATGACTAAAAAGGGAATATCAAAACTGAAGGCCCAATTTGAGTCTCCAATAACCATCAGAAATGACACTATGATATCTATATGAGTGTAAGGGTTTAGAGACCAGCAATGAACTCTGCCACTTATGTTGAAGACAAAGACTTGAGGTACACGGTGTTGTTTTCTTTTGTTTTGTTTTGGCAACTGTCATAGTTTTTAAAAGAGAGGCCACCAAAGTTTCATGTATTTGATTTCTTGGTCCCTCGTCAGTGAACTCTTTGGGAAGGATTAGGAGGTGTGGTCTTGTTAAAGGAGATGTGTCACTCTGGGTGGCCTTTGAGGTTTCAGGAGTTCAAGAGATAAGCTCTCAGCTACTGCTGTCGTGCTTCCTCCATGTTGGTCAGGGACCCACCTTCTGAAACTGTGACCACCAAATAAATCCTTTCTCCTATAAATTGCCTTAGTCATGATATATTATCACAGGGATTCAAAGGTGATTAAGACAGACACCTTGTATCATATGTTTTTATCAAAGGATTTGTTAAAGGTCAGATGCTCCTGGATTTTTACAGTGACAGCTATAGAGCTGTTCATGTTTTTTTTTTTTCTTTGAGTCTATGCTGGAAAGTGTAACACTTGTGAAAGGGAAAAAAAGGAGATGCTCTTTTGGAGTCATTTGGACTACAGAGATCATTTCCTGATATAATTGATTTTTGTTTTTAATTTACCTAAAATCTGAAAGATCTTTTAAAGCCAATTGTTGACCTTTTATGTAAAAACAAGATATATATGGGGTGTGTTTTCTATAAGTGACTGAACCGTGAAGAATCAAGAGAGAGTCGAAATCGTATTGTGGCCATCCTGTCTGGGCTGCATATCTAGCAGGCTCTGATATCATAATTCCCATGGCCCCGAACCAGGGTAAACATCTAAACTTTTGCATTTCATAACATGTCTTCTCTGTCATGCTGTCTCGCTGTTACATTCAGACCCCATTACACACAGGATTTCGTCTCCAAACTACTGTTACTGAAACATTTCAGGCATTCAGTGATGTGACAGTGAACCCATTGGGTTTTCTGATTCCTCCACCTACAACATTTTGCTGCTCTTTATACTCAGGTTCGAAGTTAACTAGTAGAGATGGTCTCAAACTTCATGAAATTTGTTATAAGTCATTGACCTCAATGGATCACCTCTGTACTGTTCAATGCCAGTAGGTACATCTTTGAAAACAGACTTGTAAAAACATGCCAAATAACACAAAATTTCAAATTGATAAATGATGTGGGTATATTAATGTATGTTAAATAGTTTCTGAAATGCCCTGAGTACCAACCAGTCTGGAGCCAACACATAGGGAGTTCAAGAAATATGATAATAATTGTTATTTACAAGTCATCAAATATTTTTGGTTTTGGTGCTTTGATTCAGAGGTAATTTCAGGTTTAACAAGGAGTAGTTGCAATGGAGCATCAATCACTGTAAATAAACAGTATCCTGATTTCTTTCTGAGCCCTAGTCTTCAATAAGATTTTAATTCAAATTAAGATCTCCTGTGGGAAAGGACTCACTGTGTCCTTTTTAAAACAGGCTTTGTGAAACTTAACTTCCCTCACTCCAAAGCATTACTTGGGTTCAAATCTTAGTCTTCCTTACATGACTGCGTCTCTCATTTGTAGATGACTAAGGCAACCATACCCAACCAGGAATAAAAACGGATTTCTGGATATTTATGTTTACCTTACTGCAACCATCCTGTCCTCTTTTAACAGGAGAGCCCAAAGCAGGTGTGAACCATCGCCTTGTGTTTCTATGTACACTGCTTCTGAACTTCTTGGTCTACTATCTATACTGCACAGTGCTGAGCAGTCTTAGGAGAGGTGCAGCCACTGTCAGCTGCCCTGAAATCCCCTGAGATGAACCAAGATCTGCTTTGATATACTTTACAAAGTTCATAGAAAACAAATCCAGTTTGTCTAGGTAAACAAAAATTTAATCAATTTTTAGAGTAACCAGGTGATAGAAATGAAGTAAAAAAAACTGAAGGCTTCATAAAATTGTAATACAAGAGTAAAGAAACAGTACTTAAGAGTGATTTTAGAGGTTTTTCACATAGCAATTGGGGAAATAGACATTAAATAATAAATACAATCCTTCACATAAAAATGGGAAAATTAGAGACAACAACCATGTCATTCTTAGATGCCTGGGGAGCATGCAGTCTAAATTTCTTATGCTATGGAATTGCCTAAGACTATTGAAAGGGAAATTTGTGAATACCCATCAAAATTGACAATGTGCAGAGCTAGTAAACTTAGTGACTCCACTTATAGGAATTTATCCTATAATAATAATGTGATCCCAGGGCATTGAGCTACATGTATAAGAAATATTTAATTTAAAAGCACTGAAAATAGAAAATTTGGAGAAGGAGACTAAGTAGCCATCAGAATGGAAGTGAAGACATAGTAATCCCATTAAACTTATCCTTAATAATTAAAAATTGTTGCATATATGTACTAAACTGTAAAAACATCTATGACATAGTATAAGCAGTTGTATTATAATAATAAGTACATTATGGCAATTATGGTAAAATGTTTTATATAATATATAAGTATACTTTAATTTATTTAGATAAAAACTCTAAATATTTACAGCATAAACTGAAACTGATATGATCCTTGAGAAAGTGAAAACATAGATAGGAGTAATTATTTCAGTGCTCTTTTTATGCCTATTTTCTCTATATCCTAATTATATCTCTTTCATAAAGAGAATGTGATCACATAATTTGGGACAGATTTACAACCTCAGATACTTTTAAATTGCTGATGTATTAATTGGAAGACCAAACTCCCACAGTCTTAATTTGTTTCTTTATTCATTTATTTTGAAACAAAACTTTCTAACTAAAGCCAGGCAGACATGAAACTCACAATCCTTCTTGCACAGTCTCTTGAGTTCTAGATTACAGGCATTGTAATAACTTCAATTAAAAGGTGTTCATTTAAATTTATGTGTTTTTAAAATAGTTTTGGTTTATTCTTTTAGAATCTCATGCATACATTTTGATCATTTCTTTTCCTATCCCCCAACTCTTCTCAGATTTTCTGCTACCTCTCCATTTACCCAACTTTACATTCTTTCTCTCTTAAAATGGGGCATCAGTTTGTGTTATTTATTTATTACATGATATGAAAATCTATTAAAGTGACAGCAAAAAAATACAAATTAACAGTTTTAAGTTTCCATACAAATTTGTGGTATTTTGAATGAGAATGCTCCCCATAGGATCATGTGTTTAAATTATTAGTCTCCATCTGGTAGAACTGTTTGGGAAGGAGTAGGAGATGTGACCTTTTGTTGAGGAGGTGTTCCACTGGAGACAGGCTTTGAGATTTCAAAAAGGCCACATCATTCCCAGTGTCTTTCTGCCTCATGGATGTGGATGGATGTGTGAGCTGTTAGCTACTGCTCCAGAGCCATGCCTGACTGATAGTTATGATTCCCCTTGCCTCTGATAGACATGAACTTTAACCCTTTGGAACTGTGAGCCCCAAATTAAATGTTTTCTTTTATGAGTTGCTTTGACTACAGTGTCATATCACAACAATATAAAAGTAACTAAGTCAACATTATTAAAATAAACCAAACTATCACCATCAATATACACAGAAATATGTGATCATGAAAAGAAAAAGAAAGAAAAATAAAGTTTTCTGTTCAAAAATTTATTTTTCCTGAATTGATTTTTTCCAGTTCATTCTCCCTACAATTCAAGATGTCATGAAGATGTAATCTGAAGAGAAGAAAATAATTAAGTTCTCTTCCTTCTCTTTCGTGCTATCTGTCCTTCTGAAAGTTGGGTATGAGTCTCAGGAAATGAAGTTCCATTGCCAGCTGCACACAGATGAAAGCAGAACAAAACATATGTCTTGAGTCTGATGAGCACCTAACCCTGCAAATACCCACTGTTTTGCCAACCCTTTAGGCCTTCCAGCAAGTGCACTCATGATGCCTCCTGGTTCCTGTCACCTCCTAGCCCAGTAAGGTTTCATCACTCAGTGAGGCCTCAAAGCTCCCATGGATGCTCACAGTTTCCCTTCTGGTGTCTCAACTGGATGTGCATTCTCAGAGAAACTCTTTGAGACCTCCTTCCTCATGTTCTCCCTAAGTAGCTCCCTAACTCCCCAAGAGTCTGGAATGTCTGTGGTTTCCTCGTAAGTTTCTTGGTAATTGTCTTGTGAGCAGTACTAAGAGGAGTAAGTTATGCACTCTGTATATTCAGAACATGTTCACTTCTCCTTCTGTTTTGGCTTGGAACTTGTCTTTAAGGTAAGCAAAACATAAAATAATAAAAAGAGGTGATGATAAAATTACCGAATCTCTTTTAGAAAGCAAAAATAAAAAGGATAAAAGCAAAATGTAGAAAAGGATAATGGATGGCTGAGTTTCTCTTGAGTTTTCGTCAGTGTAGATGTGTAATGTTTTTGTCATAATCACAAAGAACATAGCAGTTCAACAGGAACAGAAGCTAATCTGTGCAGGCAGGATCTGAGCTTGGGCAGTACATGTATTAATTTCAAGGGGCAGTGCATAGGAAAATTCCTATGAGAAAGACGTTTTTTATGAACCACCCACTAACACAATCTTCGACAACATTAGTGTCCTGAATTACACATACACAGGTGGTAGGAATTCCAAAATGAAGGTGTTTGTACTTTTATATGAACAGAAAACAGAGCAAATCACAACTATTATGTGCTTGTAAATGTATGTTATAGATCAACACAATGTGCTCATGTGCGGGCACATTCGAATAACCCTTTCTGAGACTCTTCTTTTCCAGTGGTTTAGAATTAGAATTAGTGAAATGGCTAATTGATAATCATATTTAGAACCTGTAGCTGAGAATTTCAAATATTAATGAAATCCATATTTTATTATTACCTTACTTTCTACTATAAGAGTTAATTTTTTTCATAGGTGAAATAAATGTTCAAAATATGTGATTAGCCAGAACACTATTTAGTCACCAGAACCTTTGCACTGGAAAAAAGCTGGGCACTCTTTCTCTAATTAGCCCTTTTCAAAGAACACTTTGACCTGGTGATCTTTGCTAAAACTGAGTTTCCAGAATTGTTTTGTTTTTGGTTTGGTTTGGTTTGGTTTCGCTTTAGAATGACTCGGTCAAAGTAGGTACTTATGAGAGTCCTGGAAGACAGAGATAATTTTTTTCCTTACTAGAATGTGTTGTTCTTGCTGACTGCTATAGTATTATAGTCTGTCTAAGATTAATTGTCAATGTAAAATATTATCTAACTAAGACTCTTGAATGAATCACATATTTTAACCCATTATTCATCAAAATGCTTCAAATTTGGTGATAGACCAAAGTAACGTACTTTTTTCTAGACAAGGGTGGATCCCATAAGGCACAACCTTGTGCTGAGGAGGATGTATTGGGAAGAAGAAAGATGACAGCAGGGGAGAGAAGATGAGAAAGGGAGACTCCTGTTGAAGACCAAGGCATTTATTCTTCCATGTACACTAGGCTACAGGAGAATGTAGACCATTTCCAGATAAATTATTTTTGTGATTTAACCATTAGCTGAAGAGAATAGCCTCCTTGTTTCCATCCCTGTCAGGGAACAACACATACTGATGCCCATACGATGTAAGAGCTCACACCCTGGCTTTTTCTTGTCTAGGCTGTAAACATCTCAGAAGGACCAATGCAGCTCCAGCTCTCACCAGGTTCTTGTAAAACAGCATCAGTCACAGAGGTTTGCCTTCTCCATCTGCCCAGTCCCGCTGCTTCATACACACCCTGCCACCACCCTGCCCGAAATGGTATTCATTTACTTCTCCTGCCTGGTTTCCAAATGAATCTCCTCTTGTATGGACTGCCAACCTGAGCATGCTCCAATTCACCTCCTGCACACATTGACTTCTGAAGTTGTGTTAGGAGAATCTAAGCCAAGAAAGAACAGTAACCCTTGTGATTTTCTGTACCCATTATTGTGGCTTCACAACTATAACTTCAAAGGGAACAGAAACAGTTCAACTGAAGTCACTATGAGATTGAGATTATCTTTGCATTTAAGAAGGAACCAATTGGGTATATTAGCCTTAATCTAGGCACTTGCACACTAACATAATATGTGGTAACATTAAAAGCATCGTGGCAGTGGCATCTTAGTGGCAATGATGTCCTCTGTATTTGGCACTGTGGAATAGCTCAAAAGTTATCATATTGTGCTTGCTATCTCCAAGGTAAGCAGAAGGGGTGAGGAAAACCGCAGCTGTGGTTTCCAAGAACACTGTGTTTAAATACATGGGAAGCATCCCCTGAAGGCTCCTAAAAACAGTTGGCAAGTAGAGGAAGAAAGTGGTGTAAGTTAAAGCTTTGCCAGGGAAATGTGATTTGGGTGGGAGCATGACCGAATTTATACTCTTTGGATAGGGTGGCCTGGGGAGACACTAGCTAGAACTCAGGGCTTCTTTTACTATATTCCATCTCCCTATTAAATTCTATTTCCTGCACCTTCAGAGCATATAATTCCACATAATACTATCTGCTCTCTTTGATCCATGTGAGTGGAAGGATGAATTCTCTGCTCCCCCTCCCCCACCAGCTCTTCTGTTGCCTAAGGCACAATCAATTTCAATATTCAGGGGAAACAGACCACACAGGATCTATGGCCTCCCAGCAGGGACCTGACATATTAACTGTTGTAATGCCTCTAATTCAAGCTATTTACTTTGGGATCGGCCTGTCTCTCTTGCTCATCATTTTAACCTATACTTCGGCTGTGTCATGACTATTTAGAGTGATGGGGGTGATCCTCAGGGCATAGTCATGAGAAGTCTGATGAGGGAACAGCTACAGCAAACCCTTGTCGCTTCAGGGTAATGATGACTAATGTTATTCATGTCCCTCATCCCCATACTGAAGTCTCTTGCTTTTAAATTGACAACTGTCAGAGGGAATGAGACTCTGCTGGTGTCATGAAGTGATGAATTGGTCCAGTGGAGGCACTCCTTCTTGTCATGAGCAGAGACAAGTGAGCGGAGAAAAGAATAGCAGAGGAGGGGAATGGAGAATGGGAGGGCTCTCTGGGAAAAAAAATGAGCATGGAGAGATGGGTAATATCCTCAACCAAATGTCGCTGTGTTGATTCAAATGTTAGAGCTTTTGTGACTGAGAAATGAAGTATTGTGATTACCTCACCACATGCATGTATTAAAGAAAAAACCATACTCAGTGGTTTATACCAAACCAGACCAGAGTCAGGAAGACTTTGATCAGGATCATCATGACAGGTACAAGAACAGCTGTCATTGGATCATGCAGTGAGGGAGAAAGATAGAGTTCAATCTTTAAACACAGCATGGACTAGAGAAATTTAAAACCAGTGATCAGAATGGGAATTACTATAGGAAAGGATATGGTCCAGGTGAATTAGTCTGGCAGGGGCGTGCTAAAGTGAAGCCAAGGCTATCAGACATCACATCAGGACAGTGGCAGGAACTCCCAATAAGCCCCTTTAAAAAAATCTCATTTTACAAAGAAGTGTACAGAAGGCTTAGGAACTTTTGGAACCTTCCTGAAATTACAGCCAGTGCTCCAATTTATGTCACAGACCTAAACTACTCAGCCTGGTGTCTTTTTAGAAAGCCTCGCCTACAAGAAGGACGGAAACAGGGTACCATTGTGGTAGGTGGTTTCAGAGAGGCAACCATTCTCTTTGAAACTGCCCAGAACCTGCAACAGATTACTAACCTTTTGCATTCATCATTAACCACAAAGGAAGTAGACTCTCTGGAGCAAGATCTTTCTAGACCATCACTGTTGAGTTGATAGTGACACCAAATTAAGTTCACATTACAACAGTGGGCACATGGAACATTAAGAATAAATATAGAAGAAATCAGAAATAAGTGCCTCTTCTCTTTAACGTATGACTTAATTCTCTTAGAAGAGAGAATTTTTGAGACATTTACTTATTTTGCAAGTGCTTTTGCTTAAGCTATGAACACTTCTGGATTTTTTTTTTAGAAAGCAAGCAAATTCCAAATCTGGCTTAGTAGAGTATCCTGTTTGCAGAGTAGAATGTCACTACTAAATATTAGCAGCCAGGATCACTTATGTTTCCTTTTAAAACTAAATAGTCAGAAGTTAATATTTTATTATTACATGATGAAAATTTTGATTTAAAGGTTTTTAAAATTAATTTTGATGTTAAACTTGTCATGGAAGGCCATTATTAGGAGAAGTGGTTAATGTGTTAGAGTTCAGAAAAACCTCTACTTAACTGCTCATCTTGGAACAAGTTCTGGGTCAAAAGTGATTCCCCATCAAGACCAGGAAAGCCCTGAAGGCAGCTGATCCAACTCCCAGGGGTTTGGGTTGGGTAGAGTCCCAGGAGGCCAAGGTGTTGCTAACTAGGATGAACGCTGAAATCATGATCTAGAATTATACTCTGACAGTCATGGAGGAAACTCAAAACCATAGACTAGATTTAGAAGAAATCCAACAACAGGGGTTGTTGACTGAAGTCAAGGACAGACTTTCCAAGACTGTTTAACTCTCTGCGTCCTTCAGCACAGGTAGAAATGAGCTGGGGCTGGAAGGGGTAGATGAGCTCATCCTGCTTACAATGGTGGCTGGGGCTGCTAAACCTTTGCTCATCTTTAGCGGTGATGATACTCGTTATTGCTTACTGGACGAATCACAGAACAAAACAGAAAAGAAAATCATTACATCTTGTTTGTTAGTCTTCCGTTCTGGGATATAAGCTTTCTGAGAAGGAAAAATTTCTTTTTATAGGCTGGTATTTCCTGTTTCCAATTATATGTTTGGTGATAAAGAATAAAGATTTAATAATCTCAAATTTATATAATTACCCAACCACACTACTAGAAATAGTGGCAACAAGAATCAAATCAAGGTCCAAACACAGTGTGTGAATCAGCCTCCTGTGCTACCCAGCTCCTGCCTTTGCCTTTGGGATCTTGATCTAGGCATATACTCCTGAAATGAGTAGAGATCTAGAGAGAAGAGGGAAAAAGTCAGCTCTCAAAGGTTGCAAGTGTGACCTTCTCTATGCCTTGGCACAGAGACACATGATCTCTCAGCAGTCAAGTGATTTGGATATAAAGTGTACTTCAAACCAAACAGGGATAAAATCCCCTAGTGCATGAAAATGAAAACTTGAATGCATAGAGACTACATGTTTACATATTACACATATGACTAATAAAAGCAATCAAAACACCAATTTGGACTCTCTTTCAACAGTGGTTCTGAACCCCAGCTGGATATTATAATAATTCAGAAATTCTTATTCAGTTCCTCTGGTACCAGTCTCAGATGATGGTATTTGTAAAACACAGGCAGCTGTAAATGCAGCCAGAAGCAACCATTCTGCATAATTCAATCTTTCAATGAACAACTCATATAGTCAGATATGTACAGGACTGATAAACTTTGTTGCCTGAGCAGCCATCAATCAATTACAACACAATATTTTTAAAGTTCTTGTTATGTTTTCACAGGGGCTCTTAATTTTTAAGGCATCTAATAAGTAATTTGCTACTATCTAATATTTGCAAATCTAAAAATGTAATTGAGTGCATGCCCATTTTTTCATAACTAACCACATATGAAATAGAAAGCTTGTCTAATTAACCTAAGAGTTATTTAGACTAAAAAAAGATGAATTAATAGTAATTTCAATGATTTCCTTTGAGCCAAGGGAGAATATTGATATCACATTTCCCTTGAACACCAAGCAAATGAAGATTCTCCTCACTGCCCTGTAGACTTTCCCACAAAAGACTTGGCTCAAGAGGGCAGAATTTGACAGCTACTAAATCTGCATTTTTTTACATGATTTCCAAAAAGTAAAAAAGAATGTGCAGAGTCATTTAATATTGGGAGAAGTCCTTATCAGTCAGTATCGCTTTGTTAACAATTTCAGAATTCCTTAAGCACAGGGGTCCAGATATGTTCAGTGGTTTAGCATTCTTCAGGCATGTTTGATAACCTGTGTTTTCTGGTGACACAGGGGAAGCACCCATCCAGGGTCTGCGTAGAATCCTCACTAGATCTGTCCCTAGATATCTGGCATTTGGCCTTTCAGGTGATATGTTGGAGGAAGAGGAAGAGACTGGTAACTGTTTGAAGATTTTTCACCATGCAAATGACACAAAGGTACTCATGTTTCCCTTGCATCACCCATTCCTCTTTGCAACCGGAATGGGGAATACAGACAATAAACGCAGAATATAGAGGGCAACATGTTGACTGAGTTTTCTGTCCCACCTGATATTGCAGCCATTTAGCCCCAAAGAAACACACAGCAGTCTACATTAATTATAAACTTGTTGGCCTATTAGCTCAGGCTTCTTATAACTTATAACTTACATTAGCCCATAATTCTTGTCTGTGTTCGCCATGTAACTTGGTACCTTTCATCAGTGAGGCCTTCTCATCTTGCTTCCTCTGTGTCTGGCCTCCTTTGTGATGACTGCAGACTGCATCTTTCTTCTTTCCAGAATTCTCCTGTTTTCATTGCCCCATCTCTACTTCCTGCTGGTCTGGCCTTTACTTCCGTGCCTGGCTACTGGCCAATCAGCATTTTATTAAACAAGTACAAGAAACAAATCTTTACAGGGTGAAACCATTGTCTCACAGCAGCAACATTCTCTCTTCCACGTCTTGGTGCATCCCAAAATTATTACTCAGGTTGGTGTCCTTCAACCCTCGAAATAAAGTTGCTCTGCTTTTTTTCTCAGAAATGGAAGAAAAATTTTCTCCTTTGCTTGTGTTTTCCATGGGGGTTATGGAGATACTGTTTAGAAGGCATTGGCTATTTCCACCAAAACAGGTGAAAGGTACTTAAATCTACTTGTCCCTTCTTCCATTCATTGTGGATTGTTCTCTAGAATTTATTAAGATAAGCTAACAAATTATACCTTACACAACTTGTACCTACATTTGTAGTCTTTTAAAAAATAATTTATTTTCATTTTTGCTTAAGTGTATGAGAATGGATGTCATATGTTATGTGAATACTCACAGAGACCAGAAAATGGCACCAACGGCCCTGACACTGGAGTTATAAGCTAGTTGTGACCACCTTGGCCACAGGTGATGGAAACCAAATCCCAGTCCTCTGCAACAGCATCAATCCTTTTAACAATTGAAACATTGTTCTACCTAAATCAGTACTCTTTTGAATGCCTTTCCATTTACCTTTAGAAGGTCCTTTAAATGTACCAGATTTTACATAGTTCAAGAAAACCTGTAGTTGTTTTGTTCTGTTTTTGTTTTGCTTTTTTTTTTACTCTTTGGAGGTCCATCACCCAACTCACAAATAAATACACAGAGACTTATTCTGCTTTTCTAACTTAAATTACCCCATTTCCCTTTAACTATTTATTGCCCCTGTGCTTTTCAGCTTTCTTTATTCTATATATCTTCCTTTCATTCTTACTCCATGGCTGGCTGTGTAGCTAAGTGCCTGTCCCCTGGCATCTTTCCCTCCTTCTTTTCTCACTCTTCCCTTTGCCCTTGAGGCTGTATTTCTCCTTTTATTTTATTCTCTCTGCCTGACAGCCATGACTATCCCTCTCTCCTGCCTAGCTATTGGCTGTTCAACTCTTCATTACACCAGTCAAGTGTTTTAGACAGGCAAAGCAACACAGTTATAAAAAGTTAAATAAATGAAACATAAAAGAATGCACCATATTTTTACATAATTAAACAAATATTCCACAGCATAAATGAATGTAACACATCTTAAACTAATATTTCACAGCAAAAACCCATAAGGAAGAATTAACAAGACCATTTTGAAAAAGAAGCATTACGTTATATTTTTCTAGATTGCTGAAAGATAAATTCTCAGGGAACCTATGCCCTGAGACACCATGGGGAGAAAATGGGAATTCCTTTTTCAGCCTTCCTATCTGGCAACACTTCTTCCTGGGAACAATTTTCTCTTCATAGAAGTAGTAAGGCCAACAGAATGCAAGCAAGTCAGGCTATATGATAACTTAAAGAAGAACTTAGTAAATTATTCATCACTAAATGGGAAATGCATGATCAAACTTCTTTGAAAGCTACATTGTCAGTATTGTCAACCCTTTCCACCGTGACAACGAAATCTAAGATCTTCACTAAGGGCAGATGATTTCTTGAGGGAAAAAAGGAATTTTTAAGGAAAAAAATAATTCAAAAAACATTGACCAAGTTTTGATTTTTTAAAATAAGTTTACACTTAAATGTATATAAAATCTGTGTCAATTGCAAATAAGCATGACTTTTAAAAATATGTACCAATCTACTAATGAATGCCATTATTGCATATTGTGCCTTGTCAGAAACAAATCATTATTATTATAAGTTATTAAAATTCTTTGTGAAACAACATTACTTTATAAAACACTTTTCTGGAGAAATATTTAAACAAATTTATTAATATCAATGTATATGTGTTGGTTAATCTAGCATGAATATCAACTTAAATAGATTGTGAGCCACCTAGGAGACTTGGGCATTTCTATGAGGGCGTGTCCAGAGATAATAGATTAGGAGTGTCCGACTTAGTGGTTTGCTCCATTGATGTATGCAAAGGGGAAATAGAATATAAGGATGTGATAGAACTCTAGCACATGGGGCCTCATTGGAGGAATTAACTCACCAAAATATGTCCTCCAAAAGTCCATCTGTGCTATTCCATTCCTGTCATCTTTCTGCTTCCTGAGCACTTCTGATCTCTGTCTCTCTGTCTCTCTGTCTCTCTTTCTCTCTCTCTCTCATGCACACACACACACACACACACACACACAGAGAAGGAGGGAGAGAGAGAAAGAGAGAGAGAGAGAGAGAGAACATTCTAACCTCCACTAAGACCCTACAGATGGATTGAGAGTTAGCCTGAATTCAGGTAGCCTGGGATTTAGGCCTCAGAAACAATGAGATAAAATGAATATTTTCTATTTTAAAATTACTTCTCTCCGGTTTTTGCCACAGTGCTAAAGGTATGACAAAATACTAGGTAAAATAAACCATAAAAATACCTCACCAGAACAACTCTAAACAAAAGACATCTGATGCCACTGGAAATACAGTGTGTTACATTTACAAAGTTTTCAAAACCATCCACTTTGCTGGGCAGTGGGGGCATACGCCTTTAATCCCAGCACTCAAGAGGCAGGTGCAGGTGGATCTCTGTGAGTTCGAGACCAGCCTAGTCTACAAAAGCTGGTTCCAGGACAGTCTCCATAGCTACAGAGAAACCCTGTCTCTAAAATCAAAATAAAACAAAATCATCCACTTCTTTTTAATATGTATTTAGAGAACTGCCTTGTTTTCAATTTCAGAATGCACATTTAAACACCTTAGGAAGCTATTAAAGCAGTAATGATGAAGCCCCGTCTCAACCACTTTAGTTGGAATCCCAAAGACGAGACACACACACTGCTACACTGCTATGACTTCTGTCTCCCCTGAGACTTGAATGTGCAATCAGACTTGGCAATCTGACACAGGGTGGCAAACAGAGGGCCCTTTGTGTGCTAATTGAAATACCTTCCCTCCAGACTCCATATTTCTTACATTTTCTGCCCTTTATACAAAACGTAAGTGCACATTTTGCCTCTCCTCTATTGGCACGGGAGTTCTGAGAAGTTGGAGCCAATGGCTGGTCCTTATTGGTATTTCCACAGTTCTAAGGAGGCACATGGCAGATACTGGATGAATAAGTGGCACTCAGTCTGCTCATCTCAAAACTCTAATTTCACCACTTCCTGGAGCCTATTTTCATGGAGCAACAAATAAGGTGAGAAGCAGGCCAGAGGACTATGTGGGGTCTTTGTATAAGGTCTCTAAACTTCATTACTGAGGGTTCACCTTCATTGTCTAGTCACTTACTGAAGGTTTCTCTGCATAAGAGCACTAGATTAGAAGTTAGAATGTCAATATATAAATTTTCAAACCATTACTTTGAATATCTGTGATCAAATGTACAGTTCATGTATCTGCTTAATCCCAAGCAAACCTTTCTTTACAGCTGTAGACAAGACACTAAGAACACTTTTACAGTGTAACTGTTCCTACATCAACTCACCTGACCAACATAGTAGAGGATTTACCATATACTCACAATCTCTTTGCTATTTACAGCTTCAAATTCAAGGACCCACATAATACCAGTTATGAAAGGGTGTGTTTATCATCCACTGCTCCTAATGTAGACAGGCAGTAGAGACAAGTGAATATCCAAAGGCCCCGTATACATAGCAGTGAACAGCAAAACAGAGAGCCTGGTTCAGACGAAATGCAAGGCAAGGACAGACACCTGGCACTGTTTTCTG